>NC_091204.1:8459829-8464829 GCF_040958095.1 Procambarus clarkii
TATGTACAAGACGCCTTAATCCACTTGACCATCACGACCGGACAAAATGAGGTGATAGCCGAGGCTATATGAACCACCCCACCGCCGGCACTCGGATAGTTATCTTGGGCATAGCATTTTACCAAATCACCTCATTCTTTGGGGCACACGTGAGGAACACAAATGCGAACAAGCCTGAATGGTCCCCAGGGCATATGCAACTGAAAACTCACACCCCAGAAGTGACTCGAACCCATACTCCCAGAAGCAACGCAACTGGTATGTACAAGACGCCTTAATCCACTTGACCATCACGACCGGACAAAATGAGGTGATAGCCGAGGCTATATGAACCACCCCACCGCCGGCACTCGGATAGTTATCTTGGGCATAGCATTTTACCAAATCACCTCATTCTTTGGGGCACACGTGAGGAACACAAATGCGAACAAGCCTGAATGGTCCCCAGGACATATGCAACTGAAAACTCACACCCCAGAAGTGACTCGAACCCATACTCCCAGAAGCAACGCAACTGGTATGTACAAGACGCCTTAATCCACTTGACCATCACGACCGGACAAAATGAGGTGATAGCCGAGGCTATATGAACCACCACACTCGGATAGTTATCTTGGGCATAGCATTTTACCAAATCACCTCATTCTTTGGGGCACACGTGAGGAACACAAATGCGAACAAGCCTGAATGGTCCCCAGGACATATGCAACTGAAAACTCACACCCCAGAAGTGACTCGAACCCATACTCCCAGAAGCAACACAACTGGTATGTACAAGACGCCTTAATCCACTTGACCATCACGACCGGACAAAATGAGGTGATAGCCGAGGCTATATGAACCACCCCACCGCCGGCACTCGGATAGTTATCTTGGGCATAGCATTTTACCAAATCACCTCATTTTTTGGGGCACACGTGAGGAACACAAATGCGAACAAGCCTGAATGGTCCCCAGGACATATGCAACTGAAAACTCACACCCCAGAAGTGACTCGAACCCATACTCCCAGAAGCAACGCAACTGGTATGTACAAGACGCCTTAATCCACTTGACCATCACGACCGGACAAAATGAGGTGATAGCCGAGGCTATATGAACCACCCCACCGCCGGCACTCGGATAGTTATCTTGGGCATAGCATTTTACCAAATCACCTCATTCTTTGGGGCACACGTGAGGAACACAAATGCGAACAAGCCTGAATGGTCCCCAGGACATATGCAACTGAAAACTCACACCCCAGAAGTGACTCGAACCCATACTCCCAGAAGCAACGCAACTGGTATGTACAAGACGCCTTAATCCACTTGACCATCACGACCGGACAAAATGAGGTGATAGCCGAGGCTATATGAACCACCCCACCGCCGGCACTCGGATAGTTATCTTGGGCATAGCATTTTACCAAATCACCTCATTCTTTGGGGCACACGTGAGGAACACAAATGCGAACAAGCCTGAATGGTCCCCAGGACATATGCAACTGAAAACTCACACCCCAGAAGTGACTCGAACCCATACTCCCAGAAGCAACGCAACTGGTATGTACAAGACGCCTTAATCCACTTGACCATCACGACCGGACAAAATGAGGTGATAGCCGAGGCTATATATGAACCACCCCACCGCCGGCACTCGGATAGTTATCTTGGGCATAGCATTTTACCAAATCACCTCATTTTTTGGGGCACACGTGAGGAACACAAATGCGAACAAGCCTGAATGGTCCCCAGGACATATGCAACTGAAAACTCACACCCCAGAAGTGACTCGAACCCATACTCCCAGAAGCAACGCAACTGGTATGTACAAGACGCCTTAATCCACTTGACCATCACGACCGGACAAAATGAGGTGATAGCCGAGGCTATATGAACCACCCCACCGCCGGCACTCGGATAGTTATCTTGGGCATAGCATTTTACCAAATCACCTCATTCTTTGGGGCACACGTGAGGAACACAAATGCGAACAAGCCTGAATGGTCCCCAGGACATATGCAACTGAAAACTCACACCCCAGAAGTGACTCGAACCCATACTCCCAGAAGCAACGCAACTGGTATGTACAAGACGCCTTAATCCACTTGACCATCACGACCGGACAAAATGAGGTGATAGCCGAGGCTATATATGAACCACCCCACCGCCGGCACTCGGATAGTTATCTTGGGCATAGCATTTTACCAAATCACCTCATTCTTTGGGGCACACGTGAGGAACACAAATGCGAACAAGCCTGAATGGTCCCCAGGACATATGCAACTGAAAACTCACACCCCAGAAGTGACTCGAACCCATACTCCCAGAAGCAACGCAACTGGTATGTACAAGACGCCTTAATCCACTTGACCATCACGACCGGACAAAATGAGGTGATAGCCGAGGCTATATGAACCACCCCACCGCCGGCACTCGGATAGTTATCTTGGGCATAGCATTTTACCAAATCACCTCATTCTTTGGGGCACACGTGAGGAACACAAATGCGAACAAGCCTGAATGGTCCCCAGGACATATGCAACTGAAAACTCACACCCCAGAAGTGACTCGAACCCATACTCCCAGAAGCAACGCAACTGGTATGTACAAGACGCCTTAATTCACGTGACCATCACGACCGGACAAAATGAGGTGATAGCCGAGGCTATATGAACCACCCCACCGCCGGCACTCGGATAGTTATCTTGGGCATAGCATTTTACCAAATCACCTCATTCTTTGGGGCACACGTGAGGAACACAAATGCGAACAAGCCTGAATGGTCCCCAGGACATATGCAACTGAAAACTCACACCCCAGAAGTGACTCGAACCCATACTCCCAGAAGCAACGCAACTGGTATGTACAAGACGCCTTAATCCACTTGACCATCACGACCGGACAAAATGAGGTGATAGCCGAGGCTATATGAACCACCCCACCGCCGGCACTCGGATAGTTATCTTGGGCATAGCATTTTACCAAATCACCTCATTCTTTGGGGCACACGTGAGGAACACAAATGCGAACAAGCCTGAATGGTCCCCAGGGCATATGCAACTGAAAACTCACACCCCAGAAGTGACTCGAACCCATACTCCCAGAAGCAACGCAACTGGTATGTACAAGACGCCTTAATCCACTTGACCATCACGACCGGACAAAATGAGGTGATAGCCGAGGCTATATGAACCACCCCACCGCCGGCACTCGGATAGTTATCTTGGGCATAGCATTTTACCAAATCACCTCATTCTTTGGGGCACACGTGAGGAACACAAATGCGAACAAGCCTGAATGGTCCCCAGGACATATGCAACTGAAAACTCACACCCCAGAAGTGACTCGAACCCATACTCCCAGAAGCAACGCAACTGGAATGTACAAGACGCCTTAATCCACTTGACCATCACGACCGGACAAAATGAGGTGATAGCCGAGGCTATATGAACCACCCCACTCGGATAGTTATCTTGGGCATAGCATTTTACCAAATCACCTCATTCTTTGGGGCACACGTGAGGAACACAAATGCGAACAAGCCTGAATGGTCCCCAGGACATATGCAACTGAAAACTCACACCCCAGAAGTGACTCGAACCCATACTCCCAGAAGCAACACAACTGGTATGTACAAGACGCCTTAATCCACTTGACCATCACGACCGGACAAAATGAGGTGATAGCCGAGGCTATATGAACCACCCCACCGCCGGCACTCGGATAGTTATCTTGGGCATAGCATTTTACCAAATCACCTCATTCTTTGGGGCACACGTGAGGAACACAAATGCGAACAAGCCTGAATGGTCCCCAGGACATATGCAACTGAAAACTCACACCCCAGAATTGACTCGAACCCATACTCCCAGAAGCAACGCAACTGGTATGTACAAGACGCCTTAATCCACTTGACCATCACGACCGGACAAAATGAGGTGATAGCCGAGGCTATATGAACCACCCCACCGCCAGCACTCGGATAGTTATCTTGGGCATAGCATTTTACCAAATCACCTCATTCTTTGGGGCACACGTGAGGAACACAAATGCGAACAAGCCTGAATGGTCCCCAGGACATATGCAACTGAAAACTCACACCCCAGAAGTGACTCGAACCCATACTCCCAGAAGCAACGCAACTGGTATGTACAAGACGCCTTAATCCACTTGACCATCACGACCGGACAAAATAAGGTGATAGCCGAGGCTATATGAACCACCCCACCGCCGGCACTCGGATAGTTATCTTGGGCATAGCATTTTACCAAATCACCTCATTCTTTGGGGCACACGTGAGGAACACAAATGCGAACAAGCCTGAATGGTCCCCAGGACATATGCAACTGAAAACTCACACCCCAGAAGTGACTCGAACCCATACTCCCAGAAGCAACGCAACTGGTATGTACAAGACGCCTTAATCCACTTGACCATCACGACCGGACAAAATGAGGTGATAGCCGAGGCTATATGAACCACCCCACCGCCGGCACTCGGATAGTTATCTTGGGCATAGCATTTTACCAAATCACCTCATTCTTTGGGGCACACGTGAGGAACACAAATGCGAACAAGCCTGAATGGTCCCCAGGACATATGCAACTGAAAACTCACACCCCAGAAGTGACTCGAACCCATACTCCCAGAAGCAACGCAACTGGTATGTACAAGACGCCTTAATCCACTTGACCATCACGACCGGACAAAATGAGGTGATAGCCGAGGCTATATGAACCACCCCACCGCCGGCACTCGGATAGTTATCTTGGGCATAGCATTTTACCAAATCACCTCATTCTTTGGAGCACACGTGAGACTCATGTGTGAGCTGTGAGCTTTGGGGCTCACGTGTGCCCCAAAGAATGAGGTGATTTGGTAAAATGCTATGCCCAAGATAACTATCCGAGTGCCGGCGGTGGGGTGGTTCATATAGCCTCGGCTATCACCTCATTTTGTCCGGTCGTGATGGTCAAGTGGATTAAGGCGTCTTGTACATACCAGTTGCGTTGCTTC
>NC_091204.1:8467329-8646891 GCF_040958095.1 Procambarus clarkii
TATATATGTATATAAAGTTTGCGTGTGTAATTTATATAAACAAATAAATATTAATTAATTTTGTTAATATCTTTTCAGGGAAAACTTGCAAGTACGATTCGTATACAAGAGGCAGAGGATGTCTACTAAGAAAATCACAATTAAGTGTTTATCCTCACACTCTTGATATATTGTCTTCTCTGGTCTCTATTTTCTATCCTAACAAATGTCCCTTTTTTTTTAATTTCTTTTACGTTTGTCTCCTGTTTTTCTTATCTCTTTTTATCTCTCCTTTCCTCCTCTCTTCTAACACCTCTCGTTTTCTGTCTCTTCTAGCTTCTCTCTTCCTTTTCTTTTTACATTTGTGGAATTCACTTGCGTCGTTTTTATCTTGTATCTTTTTCTTATCTTGTATTTCTCTTATCTTGTCTTTCTCTTCCCCCTTCTCTTCAATGTTCTCTCATTTCTCTCTCCTTTCTCTGTTGTTTCTATTCTGTCTTCTCTCCCCTTGCCTTAATTTTGTCCTGTCTCCTCTCTTCTTGCATGGTGCTAACATTTGAATAAATGATTTATAATTTGTATTTTTAGTCAGAGAAAAACTATAGTGTTGTGTTATATAGTATATAGTGTATACTCAGGAAATTTTACTTGTTTTAGTTTTAAGTAACAATAACTGCTTGTGACATCAGACTGACCTCAGCATGACATGAATCACAGGCTGCTTGATCATGAACTGTTTGAAGGTGCTTAATTGTCAAGTTCTCTTGAATAATATATATTTTGTCTCTTTCTTTTTTCTTTCTATCTTTCTTTTTCTTTCTCTCTTTCTCTTTTTCTTTCTTTTTCTTTCTTTCTCTTGTTTTCTTTCTCTTTCTTTTTCTCTTTCTTTCTCTGAAAGAAAGAAATCTTTTCTTTCTCTTTCTACATGAATATTAAACTTGGCTGTGTTTACATTCACTTGTAGATTTTAATTTTTAGTTAATTAGTCCTAAACTTTTGATTTATAGATTTTTATTTTTAGTCATAGAAAAACTATAATGTTATATGTATACTCGGGAAATTTTACTTGTTTTAGTTTTAAGTAACAATAACTGCTTGTAACGTCAGACTGATCTCAGCATGACATGAATCACAGGCTGCTTGATCACGAAATCTATTGTGTTCACATATTGCATACATTATATAGATTTTTATAGATTTTTACGTTTATATTTTGTTATAGATATAGTCTATATATTTCGAGCTATTACATATAATTTGTTGTATTACTCAATCTTAAATAAATATAATATTTTAATTCTCTTTTTGTACCCTATTTATTTGTAATTTACACGTACATATATAGGATGTCCATTTCTTTCTCAGATATGTCTTCTTTCTTTCTCTCCCTTTCTATTTCAGATATAATTTAAAAAATTATTATACCCTGATTTACCCTAAACATTTTAATGTAGGTAATTAAAAGATTATAAGAAGGTTTTTTAAATGTTATTTATTTACGTTCTAAGGTCGTATATAAAAATTCTCAAAAAACATTTTTAAAACGTAATTATAAAACAATGCTGAAAACAATGAAATGTCGTTTTTAGAACGTTTTAAAAACATGAAAATGCTGGGATCTTACTCTGTAATGTTGTAATTTAAGAAAGTTAATGAGTTAACAGTGTAAAAAAGTCTTAATGTAGGTCAACAAATAAATGAACACGGGTACTCATTTCTTAAAAGAGCTGCATATATAAAGTTAATCATACTAATTGGTGCATGATTGGTCCTTTTTTGGGCCTGAAACCATTATAGCAAAAACTAAGTAAATTTTGTTTGCTAAATAGAATTAAGGCTGCTTGTAGATTAACTCTTTAAAATACTTTACACAAAATCTGCAGAGTTGATATTGGTCTATAATTGTTGACTTCAGTGAGACTGACACTTTAATGGACTAAGGTTACTCCTGCTTTTTTTCCCCTTAGAATATCAGGAAAGGTTTGGAGTTCAAATGATTTGTTGTAGAGCAATGAAATGGCTGGAGCTAAAAATCTAGAGGTTTCTTTGAAAATTAGGGTTGGTATGTGAAGATATGGTATCTGTGCATGGGGTTCATTCATCCACTGCAAATTACCTGATGCTCATCACCACCCAATAAAAATCTGTTATCAGAACAATAAAACTGTCTTCAAACAACACACAGCCTCTCTGTTTAAATCCCTGAACATGCTAAATATACACTCGCTCTACACATTCTCTTGTGCTATTTACATGTACAAAACCTTGTTCCTAAATGCTACTCCTGATCTGAAACTCTCCATTGATAGATGTAATAGAACCCATGAGCACCATAACATACATAAATATCTCTGATATAAATTGACAGTCATGCTAATATAATTGCCAGTAAGGTTTATGTAATTCACAATCATCTTAATATAATTGCCAGTTTGGATAATATAATTGACAGAGGATTATACGAATCAGGATAATATTATTGCTAATTAAGCTAATATAACTTTGAATCAGGCTTTTTCACCCACAGGGTTATTGATCGATGGAACTGACTACCCGCCAACGCCATAACTGCCAAAATGTGCTGAATTTCAAAATATACATGGAAAAAATCAAGGAAAATTGGGGAGGGGGTACGGAACCTTCAACAAGCTGCCAGCTTCCCGTTTTTATCGAGGCAACTAGGGTTAGTGGCCCTCAGGTAAATCAGGTAAAATATTATTCCAAGACAATTACAGCATAACTGATAAAGTTAGGCTAGAGTAATATAAATTTCTGGTAAATTTAAAGTGATGTAAATTTCTAGAGTAATATAAATTTAAATTTCATATTAACTTGATTGACAGTTATAAATGCCAATCTGCCTTCAATAAACTCTTCAGTGAAATATTTTTATAATCAAGAGTATTATTCATAAATATGCCTAAACAAAAAATATAAAATAGACATCAGTTTGCATATGAATCTGATGAGAAAATTTCCTGATTAACCTACATTTCCCTATCAGTCAAATGGTCTCATCTTAAGTACGTCTCAGACTGTCTTCTTCACCAGCACCAATGCTAAATAATATTACAACAAAAATGTCCATAACTTAGCTACAGAGTATATTACATTTTAAATAAATTTTCACAGAGAACAAAAACAGAAAGCACATTATTATTTACATAAATATGAAGAAAAACATTTAAAGCTTTGATTTATCTTTGCTAAACTAAAGAGATATGGTCACTGCTTGCATCACAAGCGGGGATGTTTCTGGCGGGGGAGAAAGAAACAATTGCGCAGCGCGTCCCGCGGCGTTGCGCGGGCAGTTTGGGGCCGTATAAATACGGGCGCACAACGGGGCTCCGCCTCACTCCGCCTGCCCTCGCCGCTGCCCTCGCAAAACTCACTGCTGCTCAGCGAGTCGTAAACACAGAAGTTTAGCCCGCTCAACTGTTCTCACAGCATGGACCCTACAACAGTTCCTCGCGACAACGACTCGGAGCGACCCGTTAGGGGCGTCCTGCCCTTCTCAACATTTAAGGTAGTTTTTGTGTTTTGTTGGCGCGCGGGACCAGTGTTTGTGTTGGCGCGTCAGACCAGTGTTTGTCTCTTTGTTGGCGCGCGCGCCCTGAAGCACGCCTGTTGGTTCAGCGTTGGTGACCAAATGCAGGTGCAGTGGTCCTAGAGGGGAAGGTGACCCTCGGTGTTATGGGGCACTGGGTTTTCTCCAGTAGGTGGCTGTTATTTGAACCACACTCGGGAGGAGGCCTGTCCACCCCTACCCTCTCCTTCCCCATCTGCTCAGCCCTGTCCTTAAGCTCCCCACCCAGTCGACGTGAGGTATGCTGTTGGGCGACTTCTGTTATGCCGTTATTTATTATTTACGTTCTTTATATGTCCTTCCTTACAGTCTGACTGTTAGTCAGGGTGTGTTTCCTCACGCTACAATATTTACTGTAATTTTACCTTTGCTTTCGCCCCTAGCTTTAATTTTCATGGATTTATATTTTCATAAGTTCCTTAATTTATTAATGAATTTAATGGTGGCAAGCTGCATGTTTCTTTTGCAGGCTTTTCATTCAGGTCTGTTTTTAACTTTTGCTTATTGCCTATAAGTTATTAGGTAAAGTCAGCTAGGTCAGGCTAGCTGCCGAGTCACAGGCCTCTGGCCACCAGCTTTAAGTTTAATGGACTAGTTTTTCCATAAGTTTCCTTAACTTATTAACGAATTTATTGCAGTGTCAAGCTCCCTGTTTCTTTTGCAGGTTGTACATTTAGTTTTATTTAACTTTAGCTTATTGCTAGGTTAGGCTAGCTGCTGTGTCACAGGCCTCTGGCCCCTAGCTTTGTTTTCATGGACCTGTTTTCCCACAAGTTTCCTTAATTTACTACTGAAATTTATGCAGTGTTAAGCTGCATGTTTCTTTAGCTGGATTTAAATTTAGGTTTGTTTTAACTTCTGGTCATTGCCTTTAAGTTAGTAGGTAAAGTTAGCTAGGTTAGGCAAGCTGCTGTGTCTCAGGCCTCTGGCCCCTAGCTTTGTTTTCGTGGACTTGTTTTCCCACAAGTTTCCTTAATTTACTACTGAAATTTATGCAGTGTTAAGCTGCATGTTTCTTTAGCTGGATTTAAATTTAGGTTTGTTTTAACTTCTGGTCATTGCCTTTAAGTTAGTAGGTAAAGTTAGCTAGGTTAGGCTAGCTACAGTGTCTCAGGCCTCTGGCCCCTAGCTTCGTTTTCTGGATTTGTTTCCATAAGTTTCCTCATTTTATTATTGAATTTTATGCAGTGTCAAGCTGCGTGTTTCTTTAGCTGGTTTTACATTTAGGTTGTTTTAACTTTTGGTCATTGCCTATAAGTTACTAGGTAAAGTCAGCTAGGTTATGCTAGCTGCTGTGTCTCAGGCCTCCGGCCTCTAGCTTTAAATTTTTTTGGACTTGTGTTTTCCATAAGTTTCCTTAATTTATTATTGAATTTAATGCAGTGTCAAGCTGCATGTTTTCTTTTGCAGGTTTTACACTTAGGTTTGTGTAACTTTGCTTGCCTATAAGTTATTAGGTAAAGTCGGCTAGGTTAGGCTAGCTGCAGTGTCTCAGGCCTCTGGCTCCTAGCTTTGTTTCATGGACTTGTTTTCCATAACTTTCCTTTATTAATGAATTTTATGCAGTGTCAAGCTGCATGTTTTCTTTAGCTGGTTTTACATTTGTTTGTTTAACTTTGCTATTGCCTTTAAGTTATTATGTAAAGTCAGCTAGGTTATGCTAGCTGCTGTGTCACAGGCCTCCGGCCTCTAGCTTTAAGTTTTTATGGACTTGTTTTCCATAAGTTTCCTTAATTTATTACTGAATTTTATGCAGTGTCAAGCTGCTAGTTTCTTTGCTGGTTTTACATTCGTTGGTTTAACCTCTGCTTTGCCTTTAAGTTATTATGTAAAGTCAGCTAGGATGTGATAGTTGTCGGGATCGGGCCCTTGCCTCTTGCTTTAAGTTTCTTCTGGCCCTGCATTTATGTTTAGTTTCCTCAGCAAATGTCCTGCATTTTACATTGCCCTTGCTGCATGTTTTACTTTACTGGTTTACAATTGTTTAACTTATGCTTCACCTTTAAGTAAAGTCAGCTAGGATGTCCTAGATGCTGTCTTCAGGCCTCATGCCTCTCCCTTTAAGTTTATCTCGGACTCGTATTGATTAGTTCCATCAGCAATTTATTACTAATTATGCATTGCCTAAGTGCATGTCATTTTACTTACTGTTTTACCTTTATACTTGTTTCCTTGACTTTGTCAAAGTTATTAAGTACTGACGCTAGACAGTACCAGTTTCGTTTACCAGTACCAGTAAACGTTTTTACAGTCGTTTTGTCTGCCCGGTGTAGCCCAGAAGAATCTGCAGCCTCCCGGCTGCTGGCTTATCCAGACATGTGTGGCCTCCCAGGACGCTGGTTATCAGACGTATTGTCTGCTCGGTGTAGCCCGGAATATACTGCGGCCTCCCAGGCCGCTGGTTATCAGACGTATTGTCTGCTCAGTGTAGCCCGGAAGATACTGCTGCTTCCCAGGCCGCTGGTTTATTCAGACGTTTAGTCTGCCCAACGTAGCCAGGAAGGTTGACAGCCGCTGCCGTCTTAGCTGACTGCGTTCAGGGGCTGCTCCCCAGCCGACGTCCTTCCTGCGATGAGTTAAGCCGACGTCCTTCCTGCGATGAGTTAAGCCGACGTCCTTCCTGCGATGAGTTAAGCCGACGTCCTTCCTGCGATGAGTTAAGCCGACGTCCTTCCTGCGATGAGTTAAGCCGACGTCCTTCCTGCGATGAGTTAAGCCGACGTCCTTCCTGCGATGAGTTAAGCCGACGTCCTTCCTGCGATGAGTTAAGCCGACGTCCTTCCTGCGATGAGTTAAGCCGACGTCCTTCCTGCGATGAGTTAAGCCGACGTCCTTCCTGCGATGAGTTAAGCCGACGATGTTCTACAGGTATTATATTTATATTGGTCATATAAATACACGGCCTTTCTGGCTGCGGGTTTATCCAGACGTGTTGTCTGCCGGTGTAGCCCGGAATCTACTGCGGCCCCCCAGGCCGCTGGTTTCTCCAGACGTTTTGTCTGCCCAATGTAGCCACGAAGGTTGTCATAGCCGCTGCCTTTTTCGCTGTCTGCGCTCGGGGGTTCATGTCCAGCCGACGTTCTTCCTGTGGTGAGTTAAGCTGGCGATGTTATTCAGGTATCTTATTTACATTGGCCATATAAATATGTGGTCTTTCAGGCCGCTGGTTTATCCAGACGTGTTGTCTGCCTGGTAGCCCGGAAGTCACAGTGGGGCCCCCCCCCCCCCCCCAGGCCGCTGGTTTATCCAGACGTTTCATCTGCCGGTGTAGCCCGGAACGTTTCCACAGCCACCGACTGTGGAAACTTACAAGTGTTAATCCCGTTTCTCTAACGAGTTATAGTCCAGCTTTATTTTGAGCATACTTTGTTTTGCAATTTATAATTATTTATGTTATAATTGTATTAATTGTAATTATGTTATAATAGCACAGTTTGCCTAGTTTCCTCAGTAGTTACAGTACTTTCGTTTGGCTCTTGCAGTTATTCACGTCGCTTATTTGGTTATATTTATGTTATGCATCTCCTCCGTTCCCTTAATGTAATATGGCTATATATCCACGCCGATTGTATACCCTTATTTTGTACTTGCAGATACCACGTGCCATGCCTTGCCCTATTCATAATTATGTTCTACATCTCGGCGCTAACATGCCTCCTGTTTCAGGTTACCTCGGACTTTCTTTCCCAATCAGCCTCCTTAATTTACTCCGACAGTTGATGCGTTGCTCATGTCGCATGTTTATTTTTGCGTTGCTGTGTCCAGTATGCTTGCCCACTTTTACCCTGCCTTACGTCATCAAGTAAAGACAGCCAGGATGTGCTATTTGCAGAGTTACCAAGTAATTTATTAAGTAAAGTCAGCCAGGATGTGCTATTTGCAGTATTCGCGGGCCCTTATTTTAGCTTCACGTCTCCTGGCCCTGCATTTTTGCCTAGTTTCATCGGTAGTTACAGTAGTTTATGCTTAGCTTTGCAGTTTAGTTCCTCAGTGGTTACAGTATTTACGCTTGGCTCTTGCAGTTTATTCACGTTACTTATCAGGTTATATTTGTTATGCTTTCCCTCCGTTCTCTTAATGTAAAAATGGTTATATATGCACGCCGATTGTATACCCTTATTTTGTACCTGCAGACTTCACGTGCCATGACTTGCCCTATTCAGGTGACCTGGACAGGGGGGTGGCCCCCACGTTGCCTGGGGCACGGTACACTCCAGCAGATGGCGGCGTCGAAGCGTCGTCGGGAACGTCGTATATTTAATGATATCCCGTTCTTTGCCTTCCTAAGACAATGTAAATAAAGATTTTATACGCTTATATGGAAGGTTTCTTATTTTGTACTGGCAGACATCTCGCGACATGCCTTGCCCTTCCTCTTAATTACGTTCTACATTTCAGCACTAACATGCCTCCTGCTTTCAGATTACCACGGATTCCTTTTCCCAAACAGCCTACCTTAATTTACTCCGACAGTTGATGCTTTGCTCATGTCGCATGTTTAATTTTGCGTTGCTGTGTTCAGTATGTTTGTTCATTTTCCTTGCCTTACGTCATTACATAAAGTCAGCCAGGATGTGCTATTTGCAGAGTTACTAATTAAATTATTAAGTAAAGTCAGCCAGGATGTGCTATTTGCAGAGTTACTAAGTAAATTATTAAGTAAAGTCAGCCAGGATGTGCTATTCGCAGAGTTCCTAAGTAAATTATTAAGTAAAGTCAGCCAGGATGTGCTATTTGCAGAGTTACTAAGTAAATTATTAAGTAAAGTCAGCCAGGATGTGCTATTTGCAGAGTTACTAAGTAAATTATTAAGAAGTCAGCCAGGATGTGCTATTTGCAGAGTTACTAAGTAAATTATTAAGAAGTCAGCCAGGATGTGCTATTTGCAGAGTTACTAATTACTAATTACTAGTCTTTTGCTGGGCTACCTTTATGCTTCTCCCCTTCCTGTCTAGGTATGTTTAGGTATGGCTAGCGGTGCGCGAGCCGCGGCTTATCGGTTCCTCCTACGTCTGCGTGTCTGTTAATTTTGTTATTGTTGGACTCGCAATTTGATTTGTATTTATTACGGAAAAATTTTTCTCCCGCAATTTACTTTGTTTAAGTTTCACGTTCAATTTGTTATTAAGGGACTATCAATTAGGATTTGTATTAATCTATTGCTTTGCCTCTGTGCCTTTAAGTTATTTTCAGCTAAGGTACGCTAGTTGCAGTGCATTCGGGTGGCCCCCCCCCCCCACAATTTTTTTTTCTCCTCCGGTTATTTCGTCCTATTACACTCGTTTCCCTCATTATATATTCTATTCTGAATTTTGTGCATTATATCTGACCACCCATTCTTCATCGTATCGACAGTACATTAAGTTACATTTGGATGCTACCGAGAAGTTTAGCATGGCCTCGCACACGGTGTCATGCAAAAAATCTGGCCATTCGGCCTTCCTTTCGGCAAGCTCAAGCCAGTCAGTTAGCATGACGTCGGCCAGCTTGTGGTTGGCCAGCGCAGTCAGCATGCTGTTGGCCATAGGTCGCTAACGTTCTTTGGCCATCCGGCCTTCTGCGCTATTTTACTCTTCTTGTTCCTTCGCCATTGTTGTTTCCTACTACGTAATAGTATTCTATTTAATTTTACCTCGTCTATCATTAGGTTAGGGGCCCCTTACCTCCAACGGCTATTCCTTCCACTGCGCTCTGCCCGCTTGGCGCTCAATGCCGGTTTCTTCTGTTCCCTTTATTCGCAGCCACGACAAGCCGGAACCCCCACCCCCCTTCACACCCTACTGCGGCGAGGAAGAGAACGCGAGCCGGATATTCCTCTGATCACCATCAACGCACGCAGCGGTGCCGGGATGCAGCCGCCCAGGGCCTACGTTAATACTATTATCTTCTCTTTATTTGCTGGGCTTATGGCAGTATTAATATTACTCCGTACCGTTACTGTCATTCCAGTATTATTTTATTAAAATATAAATTGTTATTATGGTTTGGCGTTGCTTTCTTAATTTCTTCCATTCTGCGGCACTTGCCGTCATCTGTTATTTACGATATTACATTGTATTCTTCATTGTACGATTATTTACGACATTGTATTCTTATTATTATCCTTATTACAGTTACTGAATGGCAGCTCCCTGCCGTCGATTTCACTTTGCTCCTGTTCTAAAGATGTTGCCGAAGTTCACGGCGTACTAGCTGCGGCTCGCAGACGCTCATTGACAACACAAGACTACACTCAGCGGCCACTCAAGGCAGACTCCTTGGCTTCTATCCAGCCCAATCACCCGTCTGGAGGCAGAGATGGGATAGAGACCAAGGGTAATGTTCCCCGCTCACATTCTACATCCGATTAGGACACAAGCATGTTATAGATTTGGCTTTAAGAATTGGTTCTTATTCCATTTTATTGTTTATGTATATGTTGCTTAGTTGTTATACCCTTTCTTGGTATATGTATTGTTTATATTCAAGATTTATAGTGTTTCGTCTTACCCTGTTATAGTTGCTTTGTGCCTCCTTGCTGTTCTACCGGTTTTCTCCCACCTTTGCTCTTAGCAAAGGTACTTCCCCCTTCCGTTTGCTGGAAGATTCTTAGATTTGTTAGCCCCCCTTCATTGCTACAGTATAATTATTCGGATGCTCTTTATTCATCCAGGATTGTTAATTAAGGTTTCTCTTAATTCCTGCTGCCGGGCTCCCTCCCCCGTTTTTTTCGTCTCCGTATTGATTCAGCTAGGGTTCCCCTCTCGTCTGTGCTCTTGCCTGTCACGATAACACTGCACGCCGCTTCTGCCCACCCTTACTGCCTTATATCTTTCAGCCCGGGGGAGGTGAGCTACGCGACAAAAAATCGACGCACGCTCCGACTGGACCAGGTATCGCTTACATGGTCAGGAATCAACACTCTTCGGATCCTACAAGCACAGATCCTACAAGCGCTCCTGTCACCAGGCGAGATTTCTCCAGGATCCTACGCGCTGCCCTCTCGGCGCTAGGCTTGACTTCAGATGACTACGCTCCGCACCCAGCTGTCTCGGGACGGGCTCGCCACATCAGAAATAATGGCAAACGGCAGGCGGAAGAGTAGTGCTCACATCCTACGTCAGACGGGACGTTGTTGCTCTGCTACATTGAGTGCCTCACGCGGCCAGCTGGCACTCGCCCTTCGGGGGGGGGTCCGGCCGCTGGCCTGCGGTGGGGGTGCAGCGCCGGTCCCCAAGTGTCCCGCTGTCCGCAGCTAATACTTTGCCCAGTCTAGGTGCTAGTAAGCCCTACTTGTAGTCACACCCCCTTCTCCTTATCCATTAGGTCTTTTACGGCCTCTTGGCCGGGTACATTACGTGTTATGTGGTCTCTCACTTATTAGTTATTCTTTGTGTCCTGCCTGTTATATCCTAGTGTTATATAATTACTACACATTTGCACTCGGCCTTAATTCTAGTACCAGTTAACCTTTAGGTTTCTGCAGAATTAGTTTCCATGTCACTATAGGCTAAGGTCTCATACTTACTACGGGTGTACCTTTTAAGTTAAATCTAGTCCTTGGAATTGTTACTGTTAATTCTTACTTTATATTTATACTTTATACTTACTTTATATTTATACTATACTTACTTACTTACTTACTTTATTAGAACAATATCCAACTCTGGCCCCAGACATCACTCGGTACCCCTACTCAAATCTCTTAATATGTTAGATATTAAGTCACTGCACATTCTCTCATGTGTATTATACATATATAAAACGCTAAACTATAATGCCAATCCTGATCTTAAAAGCTTCATAGAAGGTTGTAACAGAACCCATGAGCACCACACCAGAAATAAATACAGTTTTGATATTCCTAGAGTACGTCTTAATCAAACTAGAAATGCTCTGCAAATCAAGGGGCCCAGAATGTGGAATGACCTTCCCAACCATGTTAAAGACTGTCCCTCTCTCAACCTGTTTAAGATAAAAACTAAACACTACCTAATAAATTCCCTGTAATCTACCTCACTCCTCTATTGTCAACCCATGTCTGTTATTTTCTTTTTTTTTTCTTTTTTGTAATCAACACTGTTTGTCAACCTATTGTATTTGTGCTGCTTTTTCAGTCATGTTCCCCCTTTTTTTTTTTATCTTTATTTGTATTTGTTCTCAACATCTTTTATTCTTTATGCTCAATTAGTATTAAGTTCTAGATATTAATGTTTTTCTTGCCCGAAACGCATTGCGTAATAGTGGCTTTAGGCATTGTATGTACTAGCTCTATCTATATATCAATCCATTAATGTAACATCACTTGTATGTATATACCTTACCTGAATAAACATCTGAATCTGAATCTGAATCTGAATCTGAATATATTTACTTTATATATTTACTTTATATATTTTAATATAAACGTTATATATTCCTTAAATTATATTTGAAACTTTGTATATTTACATGTTCAATATTAAGTTTTATATAATATCAACTTTGTTAAGCCTATAATATAAACCGTGTTTAATATAAACTTTATATAATTACTTACTTTATGTGAACTTTATATATTTACATGTTCTGCAGAATTTAATCTTCAATAAACTTTAACGCCCCATACTGCCAGTATCTTTCTCCCCCTGGTCAGAAAATGGTCACTGCTTGCATCACAAGCGGGGATGTTTCTGGCGGGGGAGAAAGAAACAATTGCGCAGCGCGTCCCGCGGCGTTGCGCGGGCAGTTTGGGGCCGTATAAATACGGGCGCACAACGGGGCTCCGCCTCACTCCGCCTGCCCTCGCCGCTGCCCTCGCAAAACCCCACCCTCCTCCCCTTTTGCAAGCGGCTGCTTTTGTACCCCCGTCATGCTTTGCACAGTTGTCCCGATTGTCTCCCCACTGCATGTGGGAAGGGGGGTGCAGCGCCGGTCCCCAAGTGTCCCGCTGTCCGCAGCTAATACTTTGCCCAGTCTAGGTGCTAGTAAGCCCTACTTGTAGTCACACCCCCTTCTCCTTATCCATTAGGTCTTTTACGGCCTCTTGGCCGGGTACATTACGTGTTATGTGGTCTCTCACTTATTAGTTATTCTTTGTGTCCTGCCTGTTATATCCTAGTGTTATATAATTACTACACATTTGCACTCGGCCTTAATTCTAGTACCAGTTAACCTTTAGGTTTCTGCAGAATTAGTTTCCATGTCACTATAGGCTAAGGTCTCATACTTACTACGGGTGTACCTTTTAAGTTAAATCTAGTCCTTGGAATTGTTACTGTTAATTCTTACTTTATATATTTACTTTATATATTTACTTTATATATTTTAATATAAACGTTATATATTCCTTAAATTATATTTGAAACTTTGTATATTTACATGTTCAATATTAAGTTTTATATAATATCAACTTTGTTAAGCCTATAATATAAACCGTGTTTAATATAAACTTTATATAATTACTTACTTTATGTGAACTTTATATATTTACATGTTCTGCAGAATTTAATCTTCAATAAACTTTAACGCCCCATACTGCCAGTATCTTTCTCCCCCTGGTCAGAAAATTTCTATACTTATAAGCAATTTTGAATTTTCCTATAATGACAGCTTCTCTAGTTCTTGCTTGGTCATCTAACTTTCATAAAAGAACATTATAATAAAATATCTTGATCTTTACCTTTCATGGTGAAGTGTATTTCTTAAACAAAATAGAATTACCTTTGAAGAACATCCAACTGACATTGTGATAGCACACTGTTAGATTAAAGTTAATATACCTGTATGTGTCTCATTATCCTTCAACATTCTCTTAATTACCTTCCACACTCGAAGTGTTTAGCCTATTACCTGCATGTATCATTTTGTGCCTCTTCATATCACTAAGACGACTGAATCTCTTCCCACACTCTGGACACTCGTGAGGCTTGTCACCTGAATGCACTAACATGTGAGTCTTCATATTTCCACGCTCACTGAATCTCTTCCCACACTCTGGACATTCATGAGGTTTGTCACCTGAATGCACTAACATGTGCCTTATTATAGTTCCACGTTCTCTAAATTTTTTGCCACACTCGGCACATTGAAAAGGTCTCTCATCCGCATGCACCATCCTGTGAGTCTTCATACTTCCACGATGACTGAATTTCTTCCCACACTCTGGACATTCATGAGGTTTGTCACCTGAATGTACTAACATGTGAGTCTTTATAGTTTCAAGACGACTGAATTTCTTCCCACACTCTGGACACTCGTGAGGTTTGTCACCTGAATGGACTAACATGTGAGTCTTCAGATGTGAAGGACGGGTGAATACCTTCGGACACTGTGGACACAAATGAGGTTTGTCACCTGAATGCACTAACATGTGAGTCTTCACATGTAAAGGACGGGTGAATACCTTCGGACACTGTGGACACTGGTGAGTCTTCATCTTCTTTATGACAGGTGCAGTTTGTGTGAAGGTTTTCTCCCCCGGATGTTGGGAGAAGCGTCAAGGCTTGAGTGTTGTTTCTTAGAGTTAGACTTGATGTGAGCACTTGGCGGTCAATGGTGGTGCTTCTTCTTTATGATAGGTACAGTTTGTGTCAAGGTTTTCCCTTAAGTAATTATCAAAAGAAGGCACCAAACCGGGAAGGCTATATGTAGCACCATCAAATACGCAAAATAATCAGAGGGCGCTAAATATCACCAAGGATGCCAATACGAGAACAAAAACGCATAAGGCGAACGATATCAAAAGTATCCGAGTCACCAAGAATTCTATCGAGGGACAGGTGACCGCGAGGGGCGGTCGGAAAGCAAGACACACGCTCGTCCTGGAAGTCAGGACATTCAAGAAGGACATGCACGACCGTAAGAGGGACAATGCAACTAGGACAATAAGGAGCAGGGCGGCGCTCCATCAAGTGACCATGGGTTAAGCGAGTATGGCCAATACGCAACCTCGCTAGAGCTGTTTCCCACCGCCGGTTACGGTGGAAGGAGGACGGCCACGAGGAAACACAACATTTAAGAGTACGTAGCTTGTTACCAGTAACAGACAACCAAGAAGCCTGCCAACGGGTAAGGAC
This sequence comes from Procambarus clarkii, assembly GCF_040958095.1. Lineage (NCBI taxonomy): Eukaryota > Metazoa > Arthropoda > Malacostraca > Decapoda > Cambaridae > Procambarus > Procambarus clarkii. Next base: position 8,481,931 of record NC_091204.1, read on the forward strand.
TGAGGAATGGATAACCGGATAAAAGTCGGAATACGGAATGCCTTTACGAGAGATGGGACAAGAGCGGACAGCTTCCTTAGCGGCAGCATCCGCACGCTCATTTAAAGACACGCCAATATGGCTGGGAACCCAACAAAACTCAACCGACTTAAATTTACTGTGAACGAGAAACAGCCAATGCTGGATCTCGACAACTACCGGATGAACTGGATTAAAGCACCCGAGAGCCATGAGGGCACTACGAGAGTCAACAACAACCACAAAGGAAGACTGACAACGAGAAAGCAGGAGACGAAGAGCATAGAGAATAGCATAAAGTTCCGCTGTAAAGATGCTAGTCTCCGGAGGCAAGCGACACATATAAGTGCGATCAGGAAAAACAACAGAGTAGCCAACACCGTCCGCTGACTTAGACCCATCGGTGAAGACAGAAACGGAGCGGGAGTGAGAAGAAAAGTGCTCGAGGAAAAGGCGTTTTAGAACTGTAGGAGGGGTAAAAGCTTTAGTGATACGAGTCAAGGATGTACAAAACCGCGGAAGAGGGACCCTCCACGGGGGCAAAGAAGGAACAACACGAGGAGAAACATCAGAAATACGAACGGAAAGAGAATCCTGCAGGCGAGATAACCGGACAGAAAGAGGGAGGTGGTGAAGAGGAACAGGAACCGCAGGAGGGGTAAAAGTTAAAGCACGACAGAGACGAGAGGAAGGATGTTGCAAGGACCGCGCAAGATAGCGAAGACAGTAGCGATCACGGCGGTCCTGGAGAGACAGGAAGCCAGTGTCAACATACAAGCTAAGGACGGGAGTCGAACGAAAGGCACCAGAACTGAGGCGCAACCCAGTATGGTGCAAAGCATCAAGACGGCGAAGAGTAGAAGGAGAAGCAGACGAGTAAGCAGGGCAACCATAATCGAGCTTAGACAGGACGAGAGAGGAATGTAAAGCAAGGAGAGTGCGCCTATCTGCCCCCCAAGAAGTATGGGACAAGACCCGAAGGAGGGTAAGGGACTTAGAGCACTCAACACGGAGGTAAGAGATATGGGGAGACCAAGACAAACGAGTGTCAAGGAATAACCCCAAAAGCTTCGCGGAATCTTTGTATTCAAGGGGATGACCATAAAGTGACAAAGAGGGACGAAGAACAACCCGTTTCCGCGTAAAAGTCATGGCACAAGTCTTAGAAGTAGAGAACTTGAAGCCATGACCTGTGGCCCAAGACGACACGGCATCAATCGCAAGTTGAAGCCGGCGTTGAAGGAGAGGCGAATCATCACCCTGACAACAAAGGGTAAGATCATCGACATAGAGAGCGGAGAAGACACCAGAAGGAAGAGAGGAAAGAAGACCATTGAGGGCAACCAGAAAAAGAGTAGTGCTCAGAACACTACCCTGGGGCACACCTTCGTATTGCTGAAAAGAGGGAGAGAGAGCGGTACCAAGGCGCACCCGAAAGGAACGACGAGAGAGGAAGCTGCGGAGAAAGAGAGGGAGATGACCACGAAGGCCAAAAGAATGAAGTTGAGATAGGATATGATAACGCCAAGTGGTGTCGTAAGCCTTTTCTAGGTCAAAAAGGACGGCAACAACGGAGGTCTTCGCAGCAAAAGCAGTACGTACATAGACCTCCAAGTTCACCAGGACATCTGTCGTGCTGCGGCACTTGCGGAAACCAAATTGAGAAGGGGAGAGGAGGTGATGGTGTTCCAGGAACCACATCAGACGAACGTTAACCATACGTTCAAAGAGTTTGCAGACACAACTTGTGAGAGCAACAGGGCGAAAGTCCTTAGGGGAAGTACCCAGAGACCCCGGTTTGCGAACAGGGAGGACAACGGCATCGAGCCAGTCCTCAGGGACTGACGACGACTCCCAGATCCGATTATACAGACTCAGTAAACACTGAGACGTGCTCGGAGGGAGATGGCGAAGCATCTCATAATGAATACCATCGGAGCCCGCCGCCGTAGAACCGCAGAGGGCCAGGGCAGAACGAAGTTCAGAGAGAGAGAAGGGATCATTATAGGGAAGCTGAAGATGAGTGCAGAAATCTAAAGGACGAGACTCAAGGACAGGTTTACGAAGAAGGAAAGATTGGGGAAGATGAAGACCAGAGCTAACAGAAGAAAAGTGGGAACCCAGTTCGGAAGCGACCTGCAACGGGTCCGCCACAAGAGTATCATGGAGGTGAAGGACCGGTGAAACATCGGGAACGAACTTACCCGCTATCTTGCGGATACGCTTCCAGATCTGGGCCAGAGGGGTTTCGGACGTAATTGTCGAGACATAAGATGCCCAACATTCACGTTTAGCCGTACGGATGGCCCTACGGGCCACCGCACTCGCTTTCCGAAAGAAAAGAAAAGAATCGGTCGTCTGCCTACGGCGGTGCTTCTTCCAGGCTGCACGCTTACAGCGGACAGCCCGAGCACAGTCCGCATTCCACCAGGGAACGCACTTCCGTGGACCCCGAGAGGAAGAGCGAGGAATAGAGCGGAGGGCAGCGTCGAAGACAGTGTCATGAAAAAGGAGGAGAGCGCGAGAGAGGGGCAGAAGGGAGAGGTCAGAGAGAGTAGCACTGAGGGAAAATAGGGTCCAGTCCGCCTTAGCAAACTGCCACCTAGGGAAAGAGAGGGAAGGGCGAAAAGAGAAAAAGGAAACAAGGATGGGGAAATGATCACTTCCATGGAGGTCATCAAGAACCTGCCATGTGAAATCTAAGTAAAGAGAAGAAGAGCAGAGAGAAAGATCAAGACAAGAAAGGGTGCGAGTTTGAGAGTCCAAATGAGTGGGCTCACCAGAATTCAGAAGAGACAGGGAAGAAGAGAGGAGAAACGGCTCAAGGAGGCGACCCCGGGTATTCGTCAGAACGTCACCCCAAAGAGAATGACGACAATTGAAGTCACCCAGCAGGAGCACAGGCTCCGGCAAGGAGTCTAGGAGGTGTTTCAAATCAGGAAGAGAGAGCGGGACACTCGGGGGGAGATAAATGGAACAAACTGTGTACCATTTCCCCACAAAGATACGAGCAGCAGAACAATGGAGAGGCGAAGGAAAAAGTAAAGGAACAAAGGGAACATCAGCCCGAATCAAGAGAGCAGAAGAATTAGAAGCCCCAGCAATGGCTGGGGGGGGGGGAGAGAAAGGAATAGCCACGAAAACGACCAGGACGAGCACCAAGCATCGGCTCCTGGAGACAGACACAAAGGGGCGAAAACCGCGAAACCAGAAGTTGGAGTTCGAGGAAATTGGCGTAATAACCTCGAACGTTCCATTGAAGAATGGACAACGACGAGAAGAGAAAGGACAAAAACAGAGAACAAGGAAGAAACAAAGGCGAAAGACCAACAGAGCACGTTAAAGAATATCAGGGTCGGGATCAGGGTCAGCAAAGTCAGGGTTAGGGGGCATGGGTAAACTGAGCAAAGACGGAGGGAAGGAAACGGGAGAACAGATCAGAGGTGGGCGGGCAGGGTCCGGAGGAGGAGGAGGAGGAGACAACGGAGAGGAGCAGTCAAGGACAGCAGCAGGAAGAGGGGGAGTAGAAAGAGAGGAGCGCACCCCAGCAAGAGCAGCAACCGAAAGGGAAGCAGGGGCCAAAGAAACCTCCATAGCAGGAACAGTGGGCGCAAGCACTGAAACGGGAGGGGAAGGAGCAACAGAGCCAGAAGGAGGAGCTGAGGAAGAAAGCGAAGCCTTCTTACCCGCCGGGGAAGAGGAAGGAGAGGAGCCAGGCTTACGCTTCTGACTTAAAGAGACCGGTGTCCCAGCAACTACGTACCGGGCAACTGATTCCAGTGTCTCAACAGGAGAAGCCGAACGAGAGCACACACGACGGCCGTTAGGAGAGCGATGGACATCCGCCCGCACCGACAGGCGGCGGGGAGAGCCGATAGATGGAGGAAGAGGATGGGAAGGAGGAAGAGGATGGGAAGGAGGATCGGAGGGGGACGAGGAAGGAGACACAGAAGACACGACAGACCGGGTAGAAGGAAGGGGAACCCCAGACAGAGGACCAGGAGGAGGATCCTTCGGGAGAGAACCCAAAGGGACAGAGGAGGGGGCAGTGGGCGCATCAGGGTCCAAGGCCTGGAAACGGTTGTGAGTCTGAGGAAGGCGGGAAGGACGAGGAGAGGAAGAGCGCAACACGCGAGCATAAGAGATATTAGCATAAGGCGGGAGCCGGCGAACCTGGCGCCTCGCCTCAGGAAAAGATAAACGCTCCCGGTGCTTCAAGTTGAGGACGGCTGCCTCAAGCTTGTAATGGACACACGCACGGGAGAAGGTAGGATGGGCCTCACCGCAGTTGAGGCAACGAGCCTGGGGAGAAGCGCACTCCGACTTAGAGTGACCTTCGCCACCACACAAAGGACAGAGAGAGACAGTCCCGGAGCAGCGGAGGGCACCATGCCCAAACCTCCAGCACTTGTTGCAGAGCCGAGGAGAAGGAATGTACTCCTGGACAGAGCACCTGGCACCAGCAAGAATGACAGAGGGTGGAAGGGTCCTACCATCAAAGGTAATCTTCACAACCCGGAGGGGTTGACGGCGACTACCACGAGGGGGACGAGTAAACGTGTCCACCTGGAGAATAGAATGGCCCTGGGCAGCGAGGATATGTCGAATATCGTCGTGGCAGTCGCGTAGGTCCCGAACACCGGTCGCAACATGGGGCGGGAGCAAAATAGTGCCAACACTGGCATTCAACTGAACGTTCTTCGAGACCCGAACGGGGGTCTCGCCAAGGCAGGATAAGGCAGCCAAGCGGGAAGCAGCATCCTGAGAAGGAGCAGCAACGACACGTGTACCGAGACGAGTGGGGTTGAAAGTAATGGAGGCATCCACGGAATCAATGAGATGTCGATGGAGGGAGAAATCGTCAGGAGGCGCAGAATCAAGAGGGAGGAGATCAAAATATTTGGCCCACGAAGCGGGACCAAACAAGGCTTGATAGGTAGCAGAACTGGAAGGAATCGAGCGAGGGCGGCCGTGACGAAGACGGCGGTGAGAACCCCCAGAGAGAGAGGGGTTAAAAGGCGCAGTAGTTACAACTAGAGAAGGAGCCACGCCAGGGGACGAGGTAGTCACCACTGGGGGCTTGGGGCTCGACCCAACCACAGAGGAGGGAGGGGAGCCAGAGGAAGGAGTCAGAGAGGCCAAAGGAGGAGCAAGGTCGGGGCCCAATGCAGCGGAGGCTACAGAGCCCGGTCTTCCAATACGGACCGACTCGGGGGCTTGGTCGCCCACCCCACGAGCCTGAGAAGGTAAACCAGAAGAAGCCGAAGCAGGGGTAATCATCTTGACGAAAGAAAGAATTCACTCACGAATGTGCCCCCACACCCACCATGGAGCCACAATTAGAGGCAGGACACCCAACAAGAAGCTATCGCCGATCTTGTCGGGGCCTCCTAGGGGTGCGTCGCGAGTATACGCCCCACAAACGCCACCTTAAGAAACCGACAGTCCGTCGAGATCGGGTTCAGTGACGAAGTGGGGATTGACAATAAAAGGTTCCCCTCGCTCTCGACGTCGGGTACTGCAGTTCTACGGGTGCATGAGTATGCCTCCTCAAGCACCCGGGCGTCAAAATAGAAGAAGTCCAAGGGAAGAACCAGAACGAGCAAAAGGTCGGTAGGAAACGGCAAGCAGATAGGAGAAGAGGGGGGAGAAAAACGAAACAGAAGGAAAAGGAAAAGATGCCCAGCAGAATTGGAGAGGACGGCAGCAGGAGCACAAGGCTAGAAAAGGACAGAGGACCGTCCCAAGGAGCATCACACTCCGGCAGCCGCCCACTAAGCCCCCACACGGCGACAACGAGCTGAGCGGGGAGGGGGGGTTTTCCCTTAATGCTCGTGCTGGACATCACCGGCTGGCGCGCTGCTAAGATGGCGGCGGTTGTTTACCCTCTCATCACCTGAGCGTTCCAATGTTTTTGTCTGGTTCCACATATCATTTTTCCTTCTTCTTATTGTTCTTTATAAGTGATCATTTACAATTAACACTTGTATTTATATTCAAGTTTTTCAATCAAAGAATGTACTTGAAATTATTTTTTTAAACATAAAGCCACACGATTATACTTTTTGAAGGAAATAGCTCTTCCATAGTGGATGCACTACATGCGCAGAGTTGTCCAACAAGTTTTTCATGTTCACTTTTATTTATTTATATATTTATTATTTATTTATTTATTTATTTATTTATTTATTTATTTATTTATTTATTTATTTATTTACATATATACAAGAAGGTACATTGGGTTTGTGAGAATACATTGGATAGTACAGTATTTACATTCTTGTAAAGCCACTAGTACTCGCAGCGTTTCGGGCAGGTCCTTAATCTAGCAGATAATTTTAAGTAGGTAATTTCTATCAGAATTGATAAATGATAAAGATACATTGCAAGAGAAAAATGAGATGAGAGAGCTTAGTAAGTATATTAAAGCACATTGTTATATTAAAGCTCTGATTGATTACATTGACAGCTTGATTAGTAATTTAAACAAGATTAATAGACACCATACAGCAGATTGACAGCACATATAAGACAGCAATGATCACAATAGTAAAGATGTTCAGATTGGATACATAAAGATTGGGAGACTGGGTAGCAAAAGATACAGATAAACAGAGATTTATAAACACCATACAGCAGATTGGCAGCACATATAAGAAGACAGCAATGATTACAATGGTAAAGATGTTCAGATTGGGAACAAAAAGGTTGGGAGATTGGGTAGCAATAGATACAGTGCAATTTTAAGGCAAAAAGTGAAAAATTATGAGGATGAAATTAGGTACTTTTTAGTATTGATTTTGAATTATGTAAAAGTTGGACAGCTTTTCAATTCAGTAGGGAGTGAGTTCCATAAACTGGGTCCCTTTATTTGCATAGAGTGTTTACACAGATTAAGTTTAACTCTGGGGATATCAAAGATATATTTATTTCTGGTGTGGTGATAATGGGTCCTATTACATCTGTCCAGGAAGAGTTTCAGACAAGGATTTGCATTTAAGAACAGGGTTTTGTAAATGTAGTTGACACAAGAGAATTTATGGAGTGAGATTATGTTTAGCATGTTTAGGGAGTTAAACAAGGGGGCTGTGTGTTGTCTGAAAGCAGAATTTGATATTATTCTGATAGCAGATTTTTGCTGGGTGATGATGGACTTGAGGTGGTTTGCAGTGGTTGAACCCCATGCACAGATAATATAGTTGAGATAGGGATAGATTAGTGCATAATATAGAGATGAGAGCAGAGTTAGGTACATGATATCTGATTTTGGAGAGTATACCAACTGTTTTAGAGACTTTCTTAGTTATGTGTTGTATGTGGGTACTGAAGTTGAGTCTTTTGTCTAGAAATAGGCCAAGAAACTTTCCATCATTTTTATTGCTAATGTTTACATTATGTATCTGAAGCTGAATTGCATTTGTAGATTTGCTTCCAAATAAGATGTAAAGTAGGTCTTTTCTATGTTAAGCGTTAGTTTGTTGGTTGACATCCATAAGTGGACTTTTTTTAGTTCATTATTAACAACATCATTTAGTGTATGTGGGTTGGGGTTAGAGTAGATGAGGGTAGTATCATCAGCAAACAAAATAGGTTTCAGAATGTTAGAGACATTAGGCAGATCATTGATGTATATAAGAAATAGGAGAGGTCCCAAGATGCTGCCCTGTGGCACTCCAACGGTTATTGGTAGAGTGGGAGAGGATATATATTATTGATGGTTACACATTGGTGTCTATCACTATGATAGGATTAATGGATATAGTCCAGTATGGATATAGTTTTTTTCAAATATTTTTGATAGTATGGGTAGGTTTGATATTGGTCTATAATTGTTTATGTCTGCCGGATTACCTCCTTTATGAACTGGTGTTACTCTTGTTTTTTTTAAGGATATCAGGGAAGGTGTGACACTCAAGGGATTTGTTGAACAGCAGAGCTATAGGTGGCGCAAGGGCATGAAAGGCGCTCTTGTATACAATGAATGGTATTTCACTGATGTTCCCAGCTTTGGTTTTTAGTGAGTGTATGATGGACACAACATCAACATAGCAGTCTCCGTGGTGTAGTGGTAAGACATTCGCCTGGCGTTCAGCGAGCGCTATGTCATGGGTTCGTATCCTGGCCGGGGAGGATTTACTGGGCGCAATTCCTTAACTGTAGCCGGTTTAACGCAACTGTAAAATGTGTACTTTGATGAAAAAACGATTCTTCGCGGCGGGGATCGTATTCCAGGGACCTGCCCGAAACGCTACGCGTACTAGTGGCTGTACAAGAATGTAACAACTCTTGTATATATCTAAAAAAAAAAAAACATCTGTCGGGCTGACTGGTGAAAGGAGAAGAGAGTTTGGATAGCTGCCTGAGAGATATGTGTTGATATGTGTCTGTGGGATTTTACTGGCAAGGTTAGCACCAACCGATGACAAGAAGCTATTAAATTCATTTGCCAATTCTAAGTCAGTTGACGGTGTAAAGCCAACCTTAGAGAGTGGTATCTGGTTGTGGGAGTGTTGTTTAGTTCCTAGGATAATAGATATGTCATGGTATTCCATTTGCTTTTCATGTTGCCTTTTGCTTCTAACTATTGTCATTACCTATCCTCTAAACCTTACATTTGTCAGAATTAAACGGCCTACGCCAATCTTTTGACCATATTTTAGTACCCAATTTAGATCGTTCGATAGATCAATTTAGACCCCCTTGTATCATGAATCATCATACATGATGATATAATGATACACACTACTGGGTATATGCTGATGATATAATGATACACACTACTTGTTATGCTAACATGCAGACCACTCTTAACTCTGTATTAGTCTTATGTCAGGACTTAGGTTTAGTCATATCTCAGCAGAGGAAACATAGATACTAAACGGGTGTCCACCCAGGCAGGGAGGAGCTGTTCGCAAGATGCAACTGTATGATGGCTCCCAGCTTGACTATGTTAACAGATTCAAATACCTTGGCCTTGTATTGTCCTGTTGTATTCAAACTCTGTCGTCAGTATAAAGAGAGGCTCCATAAGCCCTCTTGGAGATGTTGCAGGTTATCACTCAGGCTATGGTGCCAATGTCACAATTGTCAAAATGATGTACCTTGCATACATCAGATCTTTAGTGGATTATGCTGCATCTACATGTACTACATACTACATGTCTCTGTACCTAAAGCCTATTAATTCCATTGACGTAAATGAGATAATCCTTTCCCTTAAAACCAAGTCTGGTGCCCTTGAGGATATACCAACTTTAATTTACAAAAAAGCCTCCAGATCTTTAGCCCCTGCTATTGCTTTGCTCTTCAACAAGTCACTTGAACTCCAAACCTTCCCAGATATTCTAAAAAAAGCGAGAGTAACGCCTGTCCACAAATATGGTAATCTCACAGATGTTAACAACTACAGACCTATATCTATCCTGCCAAACTTGTCAAAAAATTTTGAAAAACTAATCTATAAGCAGCTTTACTCATATCTAGCCAAACTCAATATACTTACCCCTTGCCAATATGGCTTCAGACCCAAAAAAAGCACTAACGATGCACTTATTAGTATGCTTAACTCGGTTCATACAGCTCTTGATCAAAATGAGTTCCCTGTTGGGTTATTTGTGGACCTGCGTAAAGCTTTTGACACTGTCAACCACCAAAACCTTCTTCTTAAATTACATCATTATGGAGTCAGAGGACACTCCCTACAATACCTCAAATCCTACCTTACTGACAGGCTCCAATATGTTTCTGTGAATAATACAATTTCTCCCACCCTACCCATCAACATTGGTGTTCCTCAGGGCAGCATACTTGGCCCTCTCCTCTTTCTCATCTACATTAATGACCTTCCAAATGCCTCCCAACACCTCAAACCAATTCTATTTGCTGACGACACAACCTTCATTTACTCCAGTCCTGACCCTCTTGCTCTAAATGCCACAGTAAATACTTAGCTAAATAAAGTCCATCTTTGGCTAACTGCCAACAAACTCACCCTTAACATTGACAAAACTTTCTATATTCTGTTTGGCAATAAATCCTCTAATCAAATAAATCTCAAAATAAACAATACCCAAATTTGTAACAAATTAGATGGCAAATTCCTTGGCATTCTCATTGACCACAAGCTTAATTTCCAGGGACACATTCTAAACATATCAAAAAAAGTTTCAAAAACTGTGGGCATTCTTTCTAAGATCAGATATTATGTACCACGCCCTGCCCTGGTGACTCTCTATTACTCCCTTATCTATCCATATCTCAACTATGGTATTTGTGCTTGGGGCTCTACTACCCAAAATCACTTACGTCCTCTAATTACTCAACACAAAGTTGCTATTAGGACAATATCCAATTCTGGCCCCAGACATCACTCGGTACCCCTACTCAAATCTCTGAATATGCTAGACATTAAGTCACTGCACATTCTCTCATGTGTATTATACATATATAAAACGCTAAACTATAATGCCAATCCTGATCTCAAAAGCTTCATAGAAGGTTGTATCAGAACCCATGAGCATCACACCAGAAATAAATACAGTTTTGATATTCCTAGAGTACGACTTAATCAAACTAGAAATGCTCTACAAATCAAGGGGCCCAGAATGTGGAATGACCTTCCTAACCATGTTAAAGACTGTACCTCTCTCAACCAGTTTAAGTTAAAAGCGAAGCTATACCTAATAAATTCCCTGTAACCTACCTTACCCTTCTATTGTCAACCAATGTCTGTTTTTTTCTTTAAAGAGCGCTGTTTGTCGACATAATTGTATTTGTGCTGCTTTTTCATCTATGTTTTCATTTCTTGTTTTCATTCTACTCATTATGCTCAATTAGTATTAAGCTTGTCATTTAAGTTTATCATGCCCGAAACGCTTTGCGTAATAGTGGCTTTAGGCATTGTATGTACTAGCTCTACCTATAAGTCAACCAATCCTTGTAAATATTTATTGTATGTATGTACCTTACCTAAATAAAATTGTATTGTATTGTATTGTATTGTATGTGAGTCAAAACACCCATTTCACTTATGGTAAAAGGAGAAATGCTTGGAGTGACTCTGTGTACATGCGGCTCAGGCTTGGGTACAAATATTACTGGGAATATGGGATAGATGTTCATGATAATGACACTAAGTGTAAACTAAGTGGTATGTTAAGGTCTCACAGCCTGGCCCATTATGTTCTTGATTGTCCGTTGATTAATGTATATAGAAACACTGAGATAAGGACTGTTCCTGAGCAAATAGCCTGGATGTGTCACAACGGAAAGGTTGATGATATTCTTGAGAGATATAAGAATTTTGCACCAAGACTGTAATATTTTGTTGAATTATCTGCATGTCTCTTGCAAATTGTCTATACAGTATAACTAGGTCATAAATGTATTTGTGTGTACGTCTGATACCATACTCCTTGTGAGGGAGGAAATGTATATGTTTACCTCTCAGAATGTTTGGTAATATGTTTATTTGTGATGTGTGTCTATGTATATATTAACACGTTGTACTGAATGGGGTGAGAATAGCTTGAGCTACCTCATCCCTTTGTGTGTATTTTACCTCAATAAACTTATTTCAATTTCAATTTCAATTTCAATGTTGCATCTCTGCTTGCCTTGATGACTGAAAGAAAGCTTAAAGGGCTTGAAAACTTGCAGAACGAAGCCTTGAAGATAATCCTTGGATGTCCCTAGTACCACAAAGATACTTAACATGAGGAAGGAACTTAATATTAACTTAATAATAGAATATGAGTGCATATTCTACTGCATTACTCCTTGTAATGATCCTCATATTGTGCTTCAGTAATCCAATGTATAACCCTGAGATGTTTTCCTAATTGTACTTAGGATTCCTTGTTCATTATTGTGTATTATTCTGATCTGCTTTTGTGTCGAAAATTCTTGCATCGTACCTGTAAACAATTTTTTGACAATTTTACTGTAATTATCCTACTTAAAATCATCTGTACTTGTAAAGTAAAGCTGTAATGTACCTGTTAAACACTTTTTATCAATTTTACACCTAATTATTTCTCTAAAACTTTGTGTCTGAAACTTGGTTATCACCTGCACTGGTGAATTACAAGTTTCATTTGTAGCTGTGTTGCTGACGAGCGAGGGGAAGGTTGTTGATCAGGCCTCAGGCGTCCCCTCCTCACTCGCCTGTTGGGCCTAAACCACACGTGTATCAGGTACACGACAATAGCTCTTGCGTCATACTACCGCTGAGTCGTGTTTGCCTTGTTCTTCGATCGAAGACGTTAGTGACCACGAAACAATGCAGCCTCAGTTCAGTGGAGATACTTTGAGTCATGCCTTAACTCTCCCACTTCTACATTAGTTGATGTGAAATAGTGCTGTGACGATTGAGTGTGGTTAGAAACTTTAATTACCAAACTGTGTGAATATACAAAGTGTAAGGGCACTGGTGTGGCACGCTCTGTTAGGCCTAGCACCTCGCCCGGCCAGGGAATGAGGATATTATGCCAGGAACACCTTCACGATCAACATGCTTCTTGCACATCTCTCCGCCAGCTCTCAAGTACTACGGTTTGTTGCCTGTGTATGTCAAGTTTTTGTCGAGTGTTAAGTATCTGTTAAGCAGATACTTATGCATGTGCCACCAACTTCAAATTTTTCCGCGCCAACCTGCAAGGTGCGCTGTGACCTTGAAAATAGTGGAGCCTCATATATGTAGGCTGGCCGATTTATTTCTGCTGATGTTGTTTGATGGTTGGCGGCCCCTTCCACCCTGTGAATAGGCCATTTGCTGATGTGCTGCTTTGTGGTTCACTGTGGAGCGAGTGTACCGTATTACTCTGCATATAGGTGTTGTGTCTTTAACGCCATGGCAACTGTCCTGGATAAGGTGCCGGGCAGCACATCGCCGTTGCCAGATAGTGACTTTGTGGACCCATCGCACGCTCGTCAATTGTTTTCTAATGATGGTGCCACCTCCTCAGTGGTGCCCCACGACACATCAGAAGGCGGTGCAGATGATGAGGGATTCACGGTGCAAATGAGTAAAGTCAGCGCCATAAGCAGTTGAGAAGGTCACGATCAAACCCACCAAATTCGGCTGCTGCCAGACATGTACGGCTAGATTTTCCTCTGGGAACCACAGTAGAGAGAAAAGTGAAGTGTCAACCAGACCACACACTAGAAGTTGAAGGGACGACGACGTTTCGACTTGAGAATGGTCCAGGACGGGTCGAAACGTCGTCGTCCCTTCAACTTCTAGTGTGTGGTCTGGTCAACATACTTCAGCCACGTTATTGTGACTCATCGCCTGCAAAAGTGAAGTGGTTTTGTGAAGCTTCTGGTGCACATTATGATAAGGTCATTAAGTTACCTAGAGATGAAAGTGACTATGTCTTCGTTACAAACGACAGTGCTTTTGTAAATGTGTTGCTAAACACAGAGTGTGCAGGCATTAAGATGAAAAATGCAGCACCTAGGCGTCCAAAAGTAAGCATTGTCATATTCAATGTTAATAAACTCATTAAGCCTGAATATCTTTGTGATGAAAATATTGTAGACTCTAAACGTTTGAGAAATGGACTCATAGCTGCCACATGGAAAGGTGCCACGCCTATACCGGACAGAATTTACTCTAGAGCAGCTTTAGGTCGGCACTATAACATTGCCCTCTACAACCCTCCCCCTCGTAGCTGTTATAAGTGTCAACGTCACGTAGCCAGGTACTGCAAGTCCAGCCAGGAGCGTTCAAACTGCGCGCCAAGATGGCCGACGTTTCGGGTGGGAATCTCTTTCACAACGAAATCTTTTATTGTGGAGCTGTTGACAACATACTTTTATCTCAACTTAAGTTTTCGCCACGCATAATTTGTTCTCATTTGGAAAATACATTATCATCTTCAGTATAAATGACTACTATAGCGTGTCATTTCTGCTCACACTCATCTCTAAATAAAATGATTACAAATATTTGCCAAGACATAAACTGCCTCATCCAGCCCGCCTCTTCCCTCATTCCAAATCCACAAACCCACCAACAATCCTCCAACTTCATGGGAAGGTCAAGCTTCCCATGACCTTGGAGTCATTGGATATGGGTTTGTGGATGACCTGACCTAGCAGTTTATGCCTTTGGGGAGATCTTCCCCCCCTCCTGGCATATGCATTAATGATATATAATGTATATGCCAGCCAGTGCAAGTCTAATCTTAAGATAATTCTCCTATCTCTCAAATTATTCTTTACCTACTCTTCACAGCAAGTCTTTGTCACCCACATTGAACAATATTCTAAGTCTTCACTACCCCAAAACTTGCCTCGCCACCCAGCTTTTACCTTATCATACATCTTTGCTACCCATCATTTGGTTTGTATTAAACATTCAAGGTTAAATGTTTGCCCTTGATCACCTCGCAGCAATTGAGGATACAGATGTAAGCTGATTGGAGAGTCGCGTTTTGAGTGTAAACTAGTAGAACGTAAGTCAAGAAACTGCAGATGGCCTATTGTCCTGCACGTGGCACTTCCTATTTATATCCACCTACACTCATTCATATACGTCTAACCTAAGCTTCAACCAATCAAAGATTCCTATGCCTATTATGATCCAGTAATATGGATCCAGTGATCCAGTAGTATGATCCACAATCGATTTGAGAATGGTCCAGGACGGACCGAAACGTCGTTGTCCCTTCACCTTCTAGTGTGTGGTCTGGTCAACATACTTCAGCCACGTTATTGTGACTCGTCGTCTGCACATGATCCAGTAATTTGTTCCACAAATCCACAACCCAGTTACCAAACCAGTATTTACCCAGGTATTTCCTAAATCTGAACTTATCTTCATTTAAAGCTTTATCAATAACTTCCTTGTTATGCCCATTCATCTACTTGTACACTTCAATCATGTCACGTTAAGGTTTTTCCAACATCTCTTCATACGGAAGCTTTCTAATTTGCGGGATTAACTTTGTCATCCTAACTGACGTGTTCTAGTGAATTATGTCCATTCTTTAGCATGGCGATCAAAACTGAATGGCATAATCTAAATGGGACCTAAAAACAATACGTTAATAAACCCAGCCGACTTATTGCTAACTCTTCTATAAATAAATCTATGGGAAAGAAAAGCTCTCAGCCTGTTAACAAGAGTGTACAAATCCACAAGGGCCGGGACGAGGATTCAAACCTGCATCCGAGAGCATCCCAGACGCTGCCGTAATCGACTGAGCTACGACATGGTCAAAAGGAGTTGAAACCGAAGTTCTACTGAACTTACTGGATCCTGCAGCCTCTCCGAGGCACAAACCAGTGTAAGTGTAACAAGAATGCTAAGTTTTCTACGTCCATCTAGTTCCACCCGCTCCTCCCCAGAACTAGTTGTTAACTTTACCTTGACTCCTCTGATCCAATACTTGTCCACACGTGCCACACTCCTGAAAAAATATTTTTTACATATATTAAGGGCAAGTATAAGTAGTTATCAAAAGAATGCACCAAACCAGTTAGACTATGTAGCACCAGGGTAAGTATAAACAGTTTATTTCAAATACAATCGAGTAGGAAAATACAATTATGAATTTCAAGAACACTGGAACCAATCACTGGAAAAGGTGAAATTGCAATGGAGATTAATTACAGATTGTATCAACAATAGCGAGTAGGCAAGACTGATAAGACTGTAATAGCCTAACGGAATACATTTTTGTCTTGGACTCATGAGGCTATGGTTAAGCATCAATGTTCTGTTAAAGTTACATAGAAACACATTATCTTATTAGGGTCTTCCACTAAAAACAAACCTTTAGCTAACCTTAGATAAACGTACTGTGTATTATTAATTTATTTAGCTGTTTATTGGCCTAAATTATATAAATAACATGCTTAAAACCTCCTAAGTACAGTATATGGTCTCTGAGCACCAAACCAACGTTAGAAGCCTAGTGATTACATTGTCAAAAATTACCATTAATAGGTGAAACCATTTCATACCGCAGAGTAAACAAGATGGAAACAATTATCTTCCACATTTATTTGCACAATTGTCATCCTGATATGACCACTCCATCGCCCTAGTCGTTAACACACTAAGTGCTGGCGATGAGTCACAATAACGTGGCTGAAGCAGTTTGACCAGACCACACACTAGCAGGTGAAGGGATGACGACGTTTCGGTCCGTCCTGAACCATTCTCAAGTCGACTTGAGAATGGTCCAGGATCGAAACGTCGTCGTCAACACACTAAACAATCTAGGGTGGCTTGTTGCTAAACATTACATGTCACCTTTACCTTAGCTACAAGACACGTTGTGCATATTATCAAACTACCTTTAATGTCATAATGCAGCAGTTTGCGCGCTCAAAATACAGATAGACAAACTTCTCAGGAACCGTAGGGGAACCTTTGACAAACCGCCGGCTTCCTGTTGCCGTAGAGGGCACAATGGAGAAATGGTGGCCCTCTGGTAAATTTAAGTCAATATTACCTAGGAGTTATGATGTACCAGCCATTAAACATCTGGGACTCACAGTTAATATGAAAACAATCCTTAAGAATAGTTAAACGAATCATTGACTTAAACGAACAACATTGAATATTGAACTGTACGAGTCTCTTGTGGCCCCATCTGGCCTACTGTGTCCTAATATGGAAACCTCACTTCAAAAACACATCAATGATTTTCCGCTTTGGAGAAAGTTCAAGACAGCAACAACAATCATGCCAGAACTTGTTCAACTGTCACTACCCCGAATCTTTGAAGGACTAACACTATAAATGTTTAAATTGTTATAAATTTTGATAGATTAGCCTATAAATTTTCCTAGAAATTACCTACTTAATATTATCTGTTAGATTAAGGACCTGCCCGAAGTGCTATGCGTACTAGTGGCTTTACAAGAATGTAAACACATAGTGCTATGTACTCCTTGTCACCTGTCCTCTTAAAAATAGCGTCGCTTTTGGCCGTTTACCCGTATGGCCGAATATGGACGTAATTTTAAAATTAAAACAAAATGAAAATAAATTTGGGAATTTTTTTGTCAACAACAATAAGTTAAGGGGCCTCTGATAGGTTAGGTGGGCAGGAAATTCTCATACAGTTTCAAAACGTTATGAAAAATGTTAATGGAAAGAATCCTCTTCTAAGCTTGCCGAGTAAGCCGGACGACTCAAACAGAAAACGGAACAGTGCGTCACTTTTGTGAGTCGATTTCATTTCAAATTACGTCCAAATTTGGCCATAGTGCAGCGCATACCAGCCAAAAGTGACGTTAGTTTTAAGAGGACGGGTTGATCAGAAACCCAATATAACTTGTAGTTATATTGTTATATTGGTTATTCATGTAGTTATATCGTACTAAGACTAGGGAAAGGATAGGTCCATTAAAAACTGAGACAGGTCAAATAACAGATAGTGATGAAGAGATGAGTAGTATTTTTAATAAATATTTTGTATCTGTATTTACTAAAGAGGAACTTAACAATATGCCTTCAGCCGAACAAGTCTATGTGGGTGGGGACGAGGACAGGTTGACGAGTTTAGCAGTTACCAGGGAGGATGTTCTTAAACAAATAGTAAAACTCAAACCAAACAAATCCCCAGGGCCGGATGAAGTGTTTGCTAGGGTGCTTAAAGAATGCAAAGAGGAGCTTTGTGACCCACTGTCAACCATATTTAATAAATCAATAGAGTCAGGCAGAGTGCCAGAGTTTTGGAAAGTTGCTAATGTGATACCAGTTTTTAAGAAAGGAGATAGATCACTTGCGTCTAACTATCGACCAATTAGCCTAACGTCTATTGTGGGAAAGTTACTCGAATCTATAATAGCAAATAAAATTCGTCTTCATCTTGAAAAACATAAATTAATAATTGAGTCGCAACATGGTTTTATAAATGGCCGTTCATGTTTAACAAATTTGTTATCTTTTTATTCTAGCATTGTTGAGGCAGTTGATAGTGGTAAGGATTGCGATGTTGTATACCTTGACTTTAGCAAAGCTTTTGATACAGTGCCACATGAAAGACTGATTAAAAAAATAGAGTCTCATGGTATTGGGGGTGCTATATTAAGCTGGATTAGGGCATGGCTATACCAAAGGAAACAGAGAGTTAGTATAAATGGAATCAAGTCAGAGTGGGAAAATGTTGTAAGTGGAGTGCCTCAAGGCTCTGTCCTGGGACCTCTGTTGTTTATAATATATATAAATGATTTAGATTCAGGTTTGAGTAGCAACATTTGCAAATTTGCCGATGATACGAAAATCGGTAGGGAAATTAATTCGGAGGAGGACTCACTATCACTTCAAGTTGATCTAGATAGGGTTTTGAAATGGTCAAATGATTGGCAGATGCAGTTTAATGCTGATAAATGTAAAGTTCTGAGGTTAGGTAATGATGATAGAGTTACAAGATACGAGCTAGATGGTGTTGTGATTGCGAAGTCGGATTGCGAAAGGGATCTGGGAGTTATGATTAGTAAGAATTTAAAACAAAAGGATCAATGCATAAATGTTCGTAATAAGGCAAATCGGACACTTGGATTTATTAATCGCAGCGTTAGTAACAAGACACCTGGTGTGGTTCTCAAGCTATATCTTGCTCTAGTTAGGCCCCATTTAGATTATGCAGTTCAGTTTTGGTCGCCATATTATAGAATGGATATAAATTCACTTGAACGTGTCCAGCGTAGGATGACTAAGTTAATTCCCCAAATTAGAAATCTTTCATATGAAGAAAGATTAACAAAGCTTAAGTTGCATTCACTGGAAAGGCGAAGAGTTAGGGGTGACATGATAGAGGTTTACAAGTGGATGAATGGACATAACCGGGGGGATATTAATAGGGTATTAAAAGTATCAACACAGGACAGAACACGAAACAATGGGTATAAATTGGATAAGTTTAGATTTAGGAAAGACTTGGGTAAATATTGGTTCAGTAACAGGGTTGTTGATTTGTGGAACCAATTGCCGCGTAACATTGTGGAGGTGGGGTCCCTCGATTGTTTCAAGCACGGGTTGGACAAGTATATGAGTGGGATTGGGTGGTTATAGAATAGGAGCTGCCTCGTATGGGCCAATAGGCCTTCTGCAGTTACCTTTGTTCTTATGTTCTTATGTTATATAAATGAATAAATAACAGCCGAGGCCTTTGTAATACTGACCAAGTTGGAGGTCATTAATACAGACCACTTCTCTAAAATGTCATATTTGACACAGACAGGCTGGACAACAGCTTCAAGCTCAACAAGCCACAATGTAACACAGAAAATAGATGTGTTGTTTCCCCCATAGGATTATTAACCCATGAACCCGCTTAACCACTCAAGTCGTAAATGCCGAGTCATTCCTCTTGTTCACAATATACACAAGACAAATCCTCAATAAAATAAGGAGGGAGGGAGTAGGAAGGCTGACCTTTGACATGGCGCCGCCGTCCTGTCCCCGTCGAGGCCACTGTAGATGGTAGCCCTTAGGTCAATTCATCATAGGAGCCCTTCTTCCATCATTCTGAATCATGCTCATCATACTAACCTGCACCCCCTCATTCCCCCCCCCCCCCCTCCACGATCTTCACACAATCTGTGGCCAACATTTTTCGTTTCATTCAGATTTTCATCAAAATATGTCGAAGATTTCTCTTTGGGTTGTTTTAATTAAGGGGCCTGACAGCCAAGTGGACAGCGCTTCGGATTCGTAATCCTGAGGTTCCGGGTTCGATCCCCGGTGGAGGCTGAAACAAATGGGCACTTTCTTTCACCCTGATGACCCTGTTTACCTATCAGTAAATAAGTACCTGGGAGTTAGACAGCTGTTATGGGCTGCTTCCTAGGGATGTGTAAGAAAAAGAAGGCCTGGTCGAGGACCGGGCCGCGGGGAACGCTAAGCCCCGAAATCATCTCCAGATAACCTTAAGATTGCTGGCTAACTACTGGCATGGCTATTAAGGCCACCACAAGCGCCCTAATGACTTAACTAGCGGGTACACCTATGGCTGCCACCTGACAATCACCTCTATATTTTGTCTAAATACATATAATATACAAAATAATAACCAATAACAACATGAAGTACACACCCCGAACAATGCTTTCTATATTATGATTGATTAATGATATCTGTAACACATTAATTTTTTGCTCACTGGTAATCAACGTGACCCTTGCCAGGCGGCGGCTGGTCGACAAATGAGCCACACGTTAAGAAGCGGGACTCCCAGACGCGCCACTCACCCTTACTTCACTATAATATCTAAACTGTCAACCTCTAATACAGTTAAGCATCTGACCACCAGAGGCGCTACTGCTCCCCCTGTTATTACGCCATCCATATAATGATTGTTCTCATTATTCATTGTTGCAACGTTTAAATACATTCATGTTCTATAGTGACAGAACATGAATGTATTAGGCTTTGCTCCTGTTCTAAAAGATGTAGCCGAAGTTCACGGCGTACTAGCTGCGGCTTGCAGACGCTCATTGACAACACAAGACTACACTCAGCGGCCAATTAAGGCAGACTCCTTGGCTTCTATTCAGCCCTATCATCCGTCTGGAGGCAGAGATGGGATAGAGACCAAGGGCAATGTTCCCCGCTCACATTCTTCATCCGCTTAGGACACAAGCATGTTACAGATTTGGCTTTAAGAATTGGTTCTTATTCCATTTTATTGTTTATGTATATATTGCTTTGTTGTATATACCCGTTCTTGGTATATGTATTGTTTATATTATCAAGATTTATAGTGTTTCGTATTATCCCTGTTTATATATAGTTGCTTTGTGCTTCCTCGCTGCTCTCCTACTGGCTTTCTCCCACCTTTGCTCCTAGCAAAGGTACTTCCCCCTTCCGTTTGCTGGAAGATTCTTAGAATTGTTAGCCCCCTTCATTGCTACAGTATAGTTATTCGGAAAACTCTTATTCATCCAGGATTGTTTAATTAAGGAATCTTTTAATTCCTGCTGCTGCCCCCCCCCCCCCCCCCGTTTTTTCGTCTCCTCCGTATTGATTCAGCTAGGGTTTACCTCTCGTCTGTGCTCTTGCCTGTCACGATAACACTGCATGCCACTTCTGCCCACCCTTACTGCCTTATATCTTTCAGCCCGGGGGAGGTGATCTACGCGACAAAAAGTCGACGCACGCTCCGACTGGACCAGGTATATCGTTTACATGGTCAGGAATCAACACTCTTCGGATCCTACAAGCACAGCGCGGGACGCACGCATACCCTAGCCCAGCGAGCGCCCCCCCCCCCTCCCGGCAAGTTCTACGTACCCAGCCCGTGCCCCAGTGAACAGGCAAGACTTCTACAGGGCGCTTAATTCGCGCCGCCCTGCAGAGCCAGGCTCGCCTCCAGCCGACCACGCCCTCTTACCTTTAGAGTTGGCAGGGCCACTCAGCTCTCTTGACGGGCTCGCCAACGGAGTTAATGGCGGGTCCAGCAACCAGCTGGAACCCCCAGCTGACTACGTCCGAGACGTTGTTGCTCTGCCACTCTGAGGCCTCCTTGCGACCAGCGAGCCTCGCCTTTCGGGGGGGGGGGGTCCGGCCAGCTGGCCTGCGGTGGGGGTGCAGCGCCGGTCCCCAAGTGTCCCGCTGTCCGCAGCTAATCCTTTGCCCAGTCTAGGTGCTAGTAAGAGTCAGGAAACACTTCTTATTCCTTGGCGGCCGGCCTCACGCCCTGGGAAAAACTTCTCCCATTTGTCATATCAGTTTTCCCCAGTCACTAGGTATTTTCTGCCCGCCTGTTAATTCTAGGATTTCCCATTATGTCTTGGTCGGGCTCCATTAAGTGTTATGTCTACACACTTTATTCCCCCTTTGTGTCCTGACTGTTATACCTAGTTCTAATTATATTTCATCTGCCATTAGGTTTCTGCAGAACGTGTTTGCCATGTCACTTGGCTATGCTTGGCTATGGCTACGGGGGTACATTTTAAGTTAAATATTAGTACTCAGACATGGACATGTTACATTTGTTAATTCTGCAGAATTTAATTTACTAATAAATTTAAGCCCCAAACGGCCTGTGTCTTCTTCCCACTGGTCAGAAAAATGTATTCTCACAAACCCAATGTACCTTCTTGTATATATATAAATAAATAAATAAAATAAACAAGCAAATGATAGAGGAATAATTTAGGCCAAGGGTCAGCGGCAGGGAACACATCCGGCAGACCGACAGGAGCAACAGCTGAGCCGACGTCAGCAGCTGGTCATGGCCCCCCAGTGGCCATGCTCGGGTGGACCACCACCGGCCGGGCCAACGCCGGCCGGACCACCACCGGCCGGGCCAACGCCGGCCGGGCCAACGCCGGCATAACACAATGGGTAAGCAGTAACCAAAAACTGGTTAAAGGAGCGTATTTGCATATTTGATTAATAACCACAACGATTGAATAAGATAACAAACAAATTTAAATGAATAGAATAAAGGCGAATAAAGAGCGTTGAATTGCAGTAAGTATGCAGCAACAAATTGCTGAGGGTAATTGACTCATAAAATCAAGTCCAAGAATAAACTAAAGCCAGAGGCTTGCACAATGCTAAATTGAGGAATAAATTGAAAGTCTTAATACACGTCATGACTGAAAGACTAAGAATATAACAAGTTATTTAAGTAAGCGTATAGTTAAAGAGAAGGAACGTAAAGCACCGAAACAGGAGCGGGCTCCCGTTCACTAAATTGTCATGAAAGTACGAATACTTAATTACGAAAATATAAAATTTTGGCAGTAATTATAAGCCGCCGGCAGAAGCTATAAATTTCCTAAAATTGCAGCGTAAAGAAACTAATCACAGCTGAAAGTCTGAATATAAAAGATTAAGTATTACAAAATTATCAAAATAAATGATAAATGACAGCAATAATAGAAGTCGCCCAAGCTACAGACCGCACGGCGCCAGGCGTCATTAACTAAGCTCCCTGACTGATCAACCCCCGACGACACTCATGATCACTCAGGGAGCTTAGTTAATAAGCACCACGACTGACCAATCCTTATAGACGATCATTGGTGCGGTGGTCACGGTACTGTGTACGTTTAGGGGTGACCCTGGACGGCATGGGTTCGAATCCTGGCCGGGTCAAAGAATTCTTAGTGATCTTTGGCTTGCGCGTTCATGCAGCTTTCTCAGACATATATATATATATATATATATATATATATATATATATATATATATATATATATATATATATATATATATGCGAACAAGCCTGAATGGTCCCCAGGACATATGCAACTGAAAACTCACACCCCAGAAGTGACTCGAACCCATACTCCCAGAAGCATCGCAACTGGTATGTACAAGACGCCTTAATCCACTTGACCATCACGACCGGACATAATGAGGTGATAGCCGAGGCTATATGAACCACCCCACCGCCGGCACTCGGATAGTTATCTTGGGCATAGCATTTTACCAAATCACCTCATTCTTTGGGGCACACGTGAGGAACACAAATGCGAACAAGCCTGAATGGTCCCCAGGACATATGCAACTGAAAACTCACACCCCAGAAGTGACTCGAACCCATACTCCCAGAAGCATCGCAACTGGTATGTACAAGACGCCTTAATCCACTTGACCATCACGACCGGACATAATGAGGTGATAGCCGAGGCTATATGAACCACCCCACCGCCGGCACTCGGATAGTTATCTTGGGCATAGCATTTTACCAAATCACCTCATTCTTTGGGGCACACGTGAGGAACACAAATGCGAACAAGCCTGAATGGTCCCCAGGACATATGCAACTGAAAACTCACACCCCAGAAGTGACTCGAACCCATACTCCCAGAAGCATCGCAACTGGTATGTACAAGAC
The DNA here is from genome assembly GCF_040958095.1 of Procambarus clarkii. Lineage (NCBI taxonomy): Eukaryota > Metazoa > Arthropoda > Malacostraca > Decapoda > Cambaridae > Procambarus > Procambarus clarkii. The sequence goes on from NC_091204.1 coordinate 8,505,765, forward strand.
GCCTTAATCCACTTGACCATCACGACCGGACATAATGAGGTGATAGCCGAGGCTATATGAACCACCCCACCGCCGGCACTCGGATAGTTATCTTGGGCATAGCATTTTACCAAATCACCTCATTTGTGATTTGCTATGCTATGCTATGCCCAAGATAACTATCCGAGTGCCGGCGGTGGGGTGGTTCATATAGCCTCGGCTATCACCTCATTATGTCCGGTCGTGATGGTCAAGTGGATTAAGGCGTCTTGTACATACCAGTTGCGATGCTTCTGGGAGTATGGGTTCGAGTCACTTCTGGGGTGTGAGTTTTCAGTTGCATATGTCCTGGGGACCATTCAGGCTTGTTCGCATTTGTGTTCCTCACGTGTGCCCCAAAGAATGAGGTGATTTGGTAAAATGCTATGCCCAAGATAACTATCCGAGTGCCGGCGGTGGGGTGGTTCATATAGCCTCGGCTATCACCTCATTATGTCCGGTCGTGATGGTCAAGTGGATTAAGGCGTCTTGTACATACCAGTTGCGATGCTTCTGGGAGTATGGGTTCGAGTCACTTCTGGGGTGTGAGTTTTCAGTTGCATATGTCCTGGGGACCATTCAGGCTTGTTCGCATTTGTGTTCCTCACGTGTGCCCCAAAGAATGAGGTGATTTGGTAAAATGCTATGCCCAAGATAACTATCCGAGTGCCGGCGGTGGGGTGGTTCATATAGCCTCGGCTATCACCTCATTATGTCCGGTCGTGATGGTCAAGTGGATTAAGGCGTCTTGTACATACCAGTTGCGATGCTTCTGGGAGTATGGGTTCGAGTCACTTCTGGGGTGTGAGTTTTCAGTTGCATATGTCCTGGGGACCATTCAGGCTTGTTCGCATTTGTGTTCCTCACGTGTGCCCCAAAGAATGAGGTGATTTGGTAAAATGCTATGCCCAAGATAACTATCCGAGTGCCGGCGGTGGGGTGGTTCATATAGCCTCGGCTATCACCTCATTATGTCCGGTCGTGATGGTCAAGTGGATTAAGGCGTCTTGTACATACCAGTTGCGATGCTTCTGGGAGTATGGGTTCGAGTCACTTCTGGGGTGTGAGTTTTCAGTTATATATATATATATATATGTCGTACCTAGTAGCCAGAACTCACTTCTCAGCCTACTATGCAAGGCCTGATTTGCCTAATAAGCCAAGTTTTCCTGAATTAATATATTTTCTATAATGTTTTTCTTATGAAATGATAAAGCTGCCCTTTTCACTATGTATGAGGTCAAATTTTTTTTATTGGAGTTAAAATTAACGTAGATATATGACCGAACCTAACCAACCCTACCTAACCTAACCTAACCTATCTTTATAGGTAAGGTTAGGTTAGGTAGCTAAAAAAAGCTAGGTTAGGTTAGGTTAGGTAGGTTAGGTAGACGAAAAAACATTAATTCATGAAAACTTGGCTTATTAGGCAAATAGGGCCTTGCATAGTAGGCTGAGAAGTGAGTTCTGGCTACTAGGTACGACATATATATATATGCGGAAAATCCACAGAGAAATATGAAATGAGGTGAACGTTTCGGCTTGTTAAAGCCTTTGTCAACACCAGACTCAGTCTGGTGTTGACAAAGGCTTTAACAAGCCGAAACGTTCACCTCATGTCATATTTCTCTGTGGATTTTCCGCATAAAATGATCAGTGTTTTGTGATCGTCAATTGCATATATATATATATATATATATATATATATATATATATATATATATATATATATATATATATATATATATATATATATATATATATATATATATATATATATATATAATTGGCTGCCAATTAATTGACAGCCAATTAATGCACAACTATATTCTACCCACTTCAAGACTCCGCTCCAATATAGAAGCATCAAGAAATATGGACCAATAGGCTTTCTACAATTATTTCCATTCAATACCCATTGTTTCGTGTTCTGTCTTGTGTTGGAATTTAATACCCATTCAATACCCATTGTTGAAAGTTCGTTTTTCACCTCATCCACCTCACCCAAATGTAGATATAAACATCGAAGATGTATAAAGCTCTATTCAGTTTCAGTTGTGTGTGCACGGGAGACATCTCCCGTCACGTAGGGTGCAGTCGCACCTCCACAGATCTCCGGTATCATTTATTGATACTGGTGATGGCTCAAAAGGGCCACCACTTACGGGCTATTCATGCCCGTGCCACCTTTTGGGTGGCTTCATCTTCATCTTAACACATTCACAAAGGAGACATCTCCCGTCATGCAGGGTGCATTCGCACCTCCACAGATCTCCAGTATCAGCTCTCGATACTGGTAATGGCTCAAAAGGGCCACCACTTACGGGCTATTCATGCCCGTGCCACCTTTTGGATGGCTTAATCTTCATCAATCAATCATTCAGTTGTGTGTTTGTAAACTAAAGTCTTTGAAAATGTAATAAGTTTTACGAAACGCGCTCAAGTGTCGCGTCAGACTAGAAATAAAGATGAATTTTGAAGAATTGATCTTTGAATTACCATCAACAGTGAAAAGAAACATAAGAAAGATAGAGAAAATTCGTGTTAGAATTATTAATCTTACTTTTTCGGTCATATTTAATAATATATGTCTACAGGAAAGACTGCTACCAAAATATACTAATATATATATATATATATATATATATATATATATATATATATATATATATATATATATATATATATATATATATATATATATATATATATATATATATATATATATATATATGTATATATATATATATATATATATATATATATATATATATATATATATATATATATATATATATATATATATATATATATTATTAAATATGACCGAAAAAGTAAGATTAATAATTCTAACACGAATTTTCTCAATCTTTTGTACATTACGCTTCACTGTTGGAGGTAAATCAAAAATTAATTCTCCAAAATTCATTTTTATTTCTAGTCTGACGCGACACGGGCGCGTTTCGTAAAACTTATTACATTTTCAAAGACTTTAGTTCACAAATACACAACTGAATAGAACTTACGTATCTCCGATTTTATATCTACATTTGAGTGAGGTGGGAGGGGTGATGTGGCATTAACACAAGACAGAACAAGAGGGGATATTAATAGGGTATTAAAAGTATCAACACAAGACAGAACACAAACAATGGGTATTGAATAGAAGTGTTTGTAGAAAGCCTATTGGTCCATATTTCTTGATGCTTCTATATTGGAGCGGAGTCTTGAGGTGGGTAGAATATAGTTGTGCAATAATTGGCTGTTGATTGCTGGTGTTGACTTCTTGATGTGTAGTGCCTCGCAAACGTCAAGCCGCCTGCTATCGCTGTATCTATTGATGATTTCTGTGTTGTTTACTAGGATTTCTCTGGCGATGGTTTGGTTGTGGGAAGAGATTATATGTTCCTTAATGGAGCCCTGTTGCTTATGCATCGTTAAACGCCTAGAAAGAGATGTTGTTGTCTTGCCTATATACTGGGTTTTTTGGAGCTTACAGTCCCCAAGTGGGCATTTGAAGGCATAGACGACGTTAGTCTCTTTTAAAGCGTTCTGTTTTGTGTCTGGAGAGTTTCTCATGAGTAGGCTGGCCGTTTTTCTGGTTTTATAGTAAATCGTCAGTTGTATCCTCTGATTTTTGTCTGTAGGGATAACGTTTCTATTAACAATATCTTTCAGGACCCTTTCCTCCGTTTTATGAGCTGTGGAAAAGAAGTTCCTGTAAAATAGTCTAATAGGGGGTATAGGTGTTGTGTTAGTTGTCTCTTCAGAGGTTGCATGGCTTTTCACTTTCCTTCTTATGATGTCTTCGACGAAACCATTGGAGAAGCCGTTATTGACTAGGACCTGCCTTACCCTACAGAGTTCTTCGTCGACTTGCTTCCATTCTGAGCTGTGGCTGAGAGCACGGTCGACATATGCGTTAACAACACTCCTCTTGTACCTGTCAGGGCAGTCGCTGTTGGCATTTAGGCACATTCCTATGTTTGTTTCCTTAGAGTAGACTGCAGTGTGGAAACCTCCGCCCTTTTCCATGACTGTTACATCTAGAAAGGGCAGCTTCCCATCCTTTTCCATCTCGTAAGTGAAACGCAGCACGGAACTCTGCTCAAATGCCTCCTTCAGCTCCTGCAGATGTCTGACATCAGGTACCTATGTAAAAATGTCGTCAACATACCTGCAGTATATGGCCGGTTTCAAGTTCATGTCGACTAAGACTTCTCCATCGAGCAAAAAGTCGTTAGTCTCTTTAAAAGAGACTAACGTCGTCTATGCCTTCAAATGCCCACTTGGGGACTGTAAGCTCCAAAAAACCCAGTATATAGGCAAGACAACAACATCTCTTTCTAGGCGTTTAACGATGCATAAGCAACAGGGCTCCATTAAGGAACATATAATCTCTTCCCACAACCAAACCATCGCCAGAGAAATCCTAGTAAACAACACAGAAATCATCGATAGATACAGCGATAGCAGGCGGCTTGACGTTTGCGAGGCACTACACATCAAGAAGTCAACACCAGCAATCAACAGCCAATTATTGCACAACTATATTCTACCCACCTCAAGACTCCGCTCCAATATAGAAGCATCAAGAAATATGGACCAATAGGCTTTCTACAAACACTTCTATTCAATACCCATTGTTTGTGTTCTGTCTTGTGTTGATACTTTTAATACCCTATTAATATCCCCTCTTGTTCTGTCTTGTGTTAATGCCACATCACCCCTCCCACCTCACTCAAATGTAGATATAAAATCAGAGATACGTAAGTTCTATTCAGTTGTGTATTTGTGAACTAAAGTCTTTGAAAATGTAATAAGTTTTACGAAACACGCCCGTGTCGCGTCAGACTAGAAATAAAAATGAATTTTGGAGAATTAATTTTTGATTTACCTCCAACAGTGAAGCGTAATGTACGAAAGATTGAGAAAATTCGTGTTAGAATTATTAATCTTACTTTTTCGGTCATATTTAATAATATATGTCTACAGGAAAGACTGCTACCAATATATATATATATATATATATATATATATATATATATATATATATATATATATATATATATATATATATATATATATATATATATATATATATATATATATATATATATATATATATATATATATATATATATATATATATATATATATATATATATATATATATATATATATATATATATATATATATATATATATATATATATATATTTATTTATAGATAAAAGTGAATATGAAACTCTTGTTAATCAACTCTGTGCACGTAGTGCATCCACTGTGGGAGAGCTATATTTCCTTCAAAAGGCCTTATGTTAAAAGAAACAATTTCAAGTACATTCTTTGATTGAAAAACATGAATATAAATACAAGTGTTAATTGTAAATGACCAGTTATAAACAAAAATAAGAAGAAGGAAAAATGATATATGGAACCAGACAAAAACATTGGAACGCTCAGGTGATGAGAGGGTAAACAACCGCCGCCATCTTAGCAGCGCGCCAGCCGGTGATGTCCAGCACGAGCATTAAGGGAAAACCTTGACACAAACTGTACCTATCATAAAGAAGAAGCACCACCATTGACCGCCAAGTGCTCACATCAAGTCTAACTCTAAGAAACAACACTCAAGCCTTGACGCTTCTCCCAACATCCGGGGGAGAAAACCTTCACACAAACTGCACCTGTCATAAAGAAGATGAAGCCTCACCAGTGTCCACAGTGTCCGAAGGTATTCACCCGTCCTGGAAGTGTGAAACGTCACATGTTAGTGCATTCAGGTGACAAACCTCACGAGTGTCCAGAGTGTGGGAAGAGATTTAGTCGTCTTAGTGATATGAAGACTCACATGTTAGTACATTCAGGTGACAAACCTCACGAGTGTCCAGAGTGTGGGAAGAGATTCAGTCTGCATGGACATATGAAGACCCACAGGATGGTGCATTCGGATGAGAGACCTTTTCAATGTGCTGAGTGTGGCAAAAAATTTAAAGAACGTGGAACTATAATAAGACACATGTCAGTGCATTCAGGAGATAAGCCTCACGAGTGTCCAGAGTGTGGGAAGAGATTTAGTCGTCGTGGAAATATGAAGACTCACATGTTAGTGCATTCAGGTGATAAACTTCACAAGTGTCCAGAGTGTGGGAAGAGATTCAGTCAGCATGGACATATGAAGACTCACAGGATGGTGCATTCGGATGAGAGACCTTTCCAATGTGCTGAGTGTGGCAAAAAATTTAAAGAACGTGGAACTATAATACAGCACATGGTAGTGCATTCAGGTGACAAGCCTCACGAGTGTCCAGAGTGTGGGAAGAGATTTAGTCGTCTTAGTGATATGAAGACTCACATGTTAGTACATTCAGGTGACAAACCTCACGAGTGTCCAGAGTGTGGGAAGAGATTCAGGAAGCGTGGAAATATGAAGACTCACAGGATGGTGCATTCGGATGAGAGACCTTTTCAATGTGCCGAGTGTGGCAAAAAATTTAGATTACGTGGAAATATAATAAGGCACATGTTAGTGCATTCAGGTGACAAGCCTCACGAGTGTCCAGAGTGTGGGAAGAGATTCAGTCAAGGTGGAAGTATGAAGACTCACATGTTAATGCATTCAGGTGTTAAACCTCACGAGTGTCCAGAGTGTGAGAAGAGATTCAGTCGTCTTAGTAATATGAAGAAGCACAAAATGACACATGCAGATAATAGGCTAAACACTTAGAGTGTGGAAGGTAATTAAGAGAATGTTGAAGGATAATGAGGCACATACAGGTATAGTAACTTAACTTTAATCTAACAGTGTGCTATCACAATGTCAGTTGGATGTTCTTCAAAGGTAATTCTATTTTGTTTAAGAAATACACTTCACAATGAAAGGTAAAGATCAAGATATTTTATTATATTGTTCTTTTATGAAAGTTAGATGACCAAGCAAGAACTAGAGAAGCTGTCACTATAGGAAAATTCAAAATTGCTTATAAGTATCGAAATATCTCTTTAGTGTAGCAAAGATAAATCAAAGCTTTAAATGTTTTTCTTCATATTTATGTAAATAATAATGTGCTTTCTGTTTTTGTTCTCTGTGAAAATTTATTTAAAATGTAATATACTCTGTAGCTAAGTTATGGACATTTTTGTTGTAATATTATTTAGCATTGGTGCTGGTGAAGAAGACAGTCTGAGACGTACTTAAGATGAGACCATTTGAATGATGGGGAAATGTAGGTTAATCAAGGAATTTTCTCATCAGATTCATATGCAAACTGATGTCTATTTTATAATTTTTTGTTTAGGCATATTTATGAATAATACTCTTGATTATAAATATTTCACTGAAGAGTTTATTGAAGGCATATTGGCATTTATAACTGTCAGTCAAGTTAATATGAAATTTAAATTTATATTACTCTAGAAATTTACATCACTCTAAATTTACCAGAAATTTATATTACTCTAGCCTAACTTTATCAGTTATGCTGTAATTGTCTTGGAATAATATTTTACCTGATTTACCTGAGGGCCACTAACCCTAGTGGCCTCGATAAAAACGGGAAGCTTGCAGCTTGTTGAAGGTTCCCTTCCCACCCCCCCATTTTGCTTGATTTTTTCCAGGTATATTTTGAAATTCAGCACATTTTGGCAGTTATGGCGTTGGCGGGTAGTCAGTTCCATCGATCAATAACCCTGTGGGTGAAAAAGCCTGATTCAAAGTTATATTAGCTTGATTAGCAATAATATTATCCTGATTCGTATAATCCTCTGTCAATTATATTATCCAAACTGGCAATTATATTAATTAAGATGATTGTGAATTACATAAACCTTACTGGCAATTATATTAGCATGACTGTCAATTTATATCAAACAGATATTTATTTATGTTGTGTTGCTCGTGGGTTCTATTACATCTATCAATGGAGAGTTTCAGATCAGGATTAGCATTTAGGAACAAGGTTTTGTACATGTAAATAGCACAAGAGAATGTGTAGAGCGAGTGTATATGTAGCATGTTCAAGGATTTAAACAGAGAGGCTGTGTGTTGTTTGAAGACAATTTTATTGTTCTGATAGCAGATTTTTATTGGGTGGTGATGAGCATCAGGTAATTTGCAGTGGATGAATGAACCCCATGCACAGATACCATATGTTCACATACAACCCTAATTTTCAAAGAAACCTCTAGATTTTTAGCTCCAGCCATTTCATTGTCCTACAACAAATCATTTGAACTCCAAACCTTTCCTGATATTCTAAGGGAAAAAAAAGCAAGAGTAACCTTAGTCCATTAAAGTGTCAATCTCACTGAAGTCAACAATTATAGACCAATATCAACTCTGCAGATTGTGTCTAAAATATTTTAAAAAGTTAATCTACAAGCAGCCTTAATCCTATTTAGCAAAACAAAATTTACTTAGTTCTTGCCATAATGGTTTCAGGCCCAAAAAAGGACCAATCATGCACTGATTAGTATGATTAACTTTATATATGCAGCTCTTGGAAGAAATGAGTACCCTTGTTAATTTATTTGTTGACCTACATTAAGACTTTTTTACACTGTTAACACATTAACTTTCATAAATTACAACATTACGGAGTAAGAGGTTAATCACACACAGAGATCACACTAACGTGATGTATCAAATGAACAAATTCACAAGGGCCGTGACGAGGATTCAAACCTGCGTCCTGGAGCATCCCAGACACTGCTTTAATCGAGTGAGCTACGACAGGGTAAAAGGGTTGAAACCGAAGTTCAACTGAACTTACTGGATCCCGTAGCCTCTCCGAGGCATAAACCAGGCTTTTACACAACCCCCCCCCCCACCCCGTGCACCCGAGCTATGTCAATAGGCCGTTCTCCCTCTTCGCCCTTATATCATCACACACAGAGATGCATCACGTTAGTGTGATCTCTGTGTGTGTGATGATATAAGGGCGAAGAGGGAGAATGGCCTATTGACATAGCTCGGGTGCAGGGGGGGGTTGTGTAAAAGCCTGGTTTGTGCCTCGGAGAGGCTACGGGATCCAGTAAGTTCAGTAGAACTTCGGTTTCAACCCTTTTACCCTGTCATAGCTCAGTCGATTAAGGCAGTGTCTGGGATGCTCCTGGACGCAGGTTCAAATCCTCGTCACGGCCCTTGTGGATTTGTTCAAGAGGTTAATCCCTCCAATACCTACAGTCTTACCTTAGTGACAGGCTCCAGTATGTCTCTGTGAATGATTCCAATTCACCCACTCTACCTATTAACACTGGTGTTACACTGGGCACTATTCTTCACCCTCTCGTCTTTCTCATCTTCCCCTCCCTTTCCAGCCCGTTGCCATCGTGAGGGGGCTTGGTTGGCGGATGCTAGAGTGTGATGCTCCATGGGACAGTGTCCTCTGTCCTTTTGAAGCCTAATGCTCTTGCTGCCATCCTCGCTAATTGTGCTGAATGCTTTTTCCTATTAAGTTTAATTTTTCCTTCCCAATTCTCCTGTTTAATTGCTATTTCCTTGTGACGTTTTGCAATTCTTGATTATTCTTTCAGATGTTTTCTTCTGTTTAGACACCGGGTTTTTGGGGAGGCACACCCTCTCACCCGTAAAACTGTGGTACTCGGCAATGTCGAGCAAGAGGACACCTTTATTGTCAATCATTTCCTTCATTGCTGAGCCCAATTATATCGTGCTGAGCTTCCATTATATCTTGACGGGCTGTTGATTCCTATGGTTGCGATTGTATGGCGTATATCTACAGTGCACCCCTGGGGGTGGGGGGGGCCTTTGTCTTGTTGGGTGTCCTATCCTCTAATTGTGGCTCCATGGTGGGTATGGGGCCTTGTTTGTTGATGAAATGTTTACTCATTCATTTTCATGCTGATATCTGACCCTCTTTTTAACTTCTAAGATGTGAGGGGTGGGAGACCAGGCCCCCCAAGTCGGACTGTGATGGAAAGCTGGGCTCTGTATAGCCCACACTACATTGGTCCCAGATCAGGCAGCTCCTGACTCTCCCTGCTTGATGGGGTTCTGGGAGCTCTTCTACTACCTGACTTGTGAGTGCTTGGTCCACCAGGTCCCAACTACCCCTATCTGCTCCCCCTCCCACCTCTGTGGCTGGGTTGAGCCTCAAGCTCCCAATGATGACCACCTCATCACATGGAGTGGCTCCATCTCTCATTGTAACAACTGGGCCTCTTCCCCCCCCCCCCCCCCCTCCCTCTTAATGGGGATTACTTACAAATTACATCTTTTGGATGTAATTTGATTCATTTGTTAAGAGCATGTTGTTACGGCCCTACTGGGACGCAACCGGGTTCTTTTCTGATGGTATTAGTGTTTTGGGTATCCGGCACCAAGTTAGTAGAGGCTTTCATGGGGTGAGCTCCGTAACGCAAGTAAAATCAACAGGGGAGGTACATTAAATACACAAGTATACTTAATTATATATATTCCTTTCCCACCACCATATGTAAATTAAAGTCACAAAAGGGAACTATTACTACACAGTATTTACATCTTCGTCTTCCTCTGAAGACACTGGATACTTGGCGATGCTCACTCTGGGTAGTTTTTCCTGGTTTTCTCTTCCGTCACCCAGGACCCACGATGAATCTTCCCTGGCCACAGGCCAGCCAAATTACAACCCACTGGGTGCCTCGTCGTGATGGCCTACAACCACAGTCCAGCCTGTAGCTGGCAGGTACTAGTCAGCCTCGCTGTTAGGCCACTCCATGACTATTACTAGAGTTGCGAGCCCTAGGCAGGAGCCTCGTGTGACTCGCTGTTCACTCTCTTCGGTCGGCACCGCAGTGGGTGGTCTCTTCCACCAGCCAGCCCTGGAGACAGCGAATCCTGTCACTGCCACTCCTCAGGCAGGCTATCACACACTCAGCAGAGTTCGTCCAGGGGTGGCTCACAACTTCTACAAAGCAGACTGGTGAAGAGACCTTGGCTGCCTTGGGTAGACTGATTCAACGTACCTCACAGCCGTCCTAGGTTGACTCTGAAAGCAGACACGTCATCAGTACTGGGTGTGGTGTTTGTGTGTTACTGAGGAAGTCTTGGTTGTAGGGTTGATATAAAGCCATCGCTTGGTTACTGACTTTAATAGTTAAACTGATACATGACTAGTAACTACCAAGCTTGGCGGGCGTCCTGTACGCTCTTGTTTACCTTCTCTGGCGTCTGCTCCGCCACACATAGAAAATGGATGGTACCATTTTCTGTGAACATGACACTGGGGACACTACATGGGATCACTAGGAAACATCACTTACTACTTTAGACACGAACGTCCACCTATTCACTCCATAGATGGCGTTCACTCTAAGCGCCACCTCACCAGAGGTCAGCAGCGGCTACATCACGAGCCAACTAGGACAGGCATCCAGCACTTATTGCCGGCATCTCTCGTCATCACTAGATGGCGTTGTCCATGTTGTGGGATTAATGGGAGCGGACTCACAGATGCCGTGAACTTCACGGCTTCGTGCTCAGGCGAGGAATTTTGGTTCGTAACACACGTGCCCAAAGCCCATACTTTGGGCACACTATACAGTAATGTAAGTTTGCCTCGGGTAATAAATAACAGTGATCATCATTACCCGGTTTCAGGGGATAAACGGTGTTTCAGGCCATCCTCCAAAGGTTTCACAATGTCAAGAAAACGGTCAATTTAAAGTAGTCTCTTCTACCCTACCAGAGGCTCCAAAACAGAAAATGGGGCAGTACATCTATTTTTTTTTTTTTTTTTTGAGATATATACAAGAGTTGTTACATTCTTGTACAGCCAATAGTACGCGTAGCGTTTCATGCAGGTCCCTGGAATACGATCCCCTGTCGCGAAGAATCGTTTTTTCATCCAAGTACACATTTTACTGTTGCGTTAAACAGAGGCTACAGTTAAGGAATTGCGCCCAGTAAATCCTCCCAGGCCAGGATATGAACCCATGACATAGCGCTCGCGGAACGCCAGGCGAGTGTCTTACCACTACACCACGGAGACTTTTTTGAGTTGCTTTCATTTTCTTGTAAATTTTTTGGCCTTGTGTGATGCATATGAGCAAAAAGTGATGCTCTTTATCGGAGGACAGGTTAGGTATTTACTCGGAGTAGAGAGAATATTATAGAGAATCTTTTTTTTTTTTTTTGGCAGGAACACCACTTGAATATGGCGTTGCTTGTGTGGATGTGGCGGCGAAGTGATCTGGACGCAGCGGTGCGACCCATCGTGGCTGTACTGATTTACGTCCTGGATGATCCCAGAAGCACCTTAGTCGGACCTTAGCGTGCATCTTAGCCCGGACACAAGTTCGAACCCTCATTACGGCCTTTGTGGATTTGTTCATTAAATGTATCATGATATTGTGATTTCTGTATCACAGGTGATTTTCTTTTCCTTAAGAATGTATTCCATGATTTGTATACAGATAAAGGTTTGATTGATAACAGTTGTGTACCTCAACTTGTCTTGATAATAAACAATAAAAGTATATTTGAGTTTAAAAACTTATTATTGCTGTCAGGTTTCCTAATTTCTGAAGTACAAGACGACTGGTATTGCCCCTTTTAACCCCTCCGTGGTGCCTCCTTACCGTGGTGAGGGGGCTCACGTACACCTCCCTGTGACCGGTGTAGGTTGCCTTTGCCCCCTCTCCTGCCCCTTTTTGGGTGGTGGACGTGCTGAAGGGCACCACGTAGGGCCCTTATGAACCATCGGACCACCCGCTGGAGGGGTCGCCTGTGAGGGGCCGCCCTGAGTGGATGGTTGGGTGTCCAGGCTGGGGCGATAGGGGGAATGGGGTCTTAGCACCAGTGTGGGAGAATGAACGATGTAGTAGGACTCCACTGTTGAAAAGGGGGAGCACCGCTGGGGACAACGCATCCTTCCTGCACTGGCCCGCGCTCAGTCTCCCTGGCTGCTCTGGTAGGTGGTATCTCTTGGTTCCAGGTCCCAAACTTTTGATATTGTTTGCTGCATGGATGACGACACGACTTCTCTTATCCAGGCTCATGGGGTGGGTGACCAGGCCCCTGAGTCGGACCATCCTGGAAGACCAGGATCTGTAGCCTCCGCTACAGGGCCCGGTTTAGGCCCAGACCGGACTCTTCCTTCCTGCTCCCCTCCCTCCTCTGTGGTTGGGTCGAGCCCCAAGCCTGCTGTGGTGACCGCCTCGTCCCCTTGCATGGCTCCATCTTCTTGTGACTACTGCGCATTTTGACCCATCTCTCTCTAAAGGTTCTCATCGCCGTCCCCTCCACGGCTACTCTCGTATGCTCCCTTCCCATACTAATTCGTACCATGCTTTGTTTGGTCCTGCTTCAAGGACTAAGTACTTTGACCTCCATCCTTTACATTCAACTCCTGACAATTTTGCCCTTCATAGGCATCTTGTAGATTCCGTAGATGCCTCGGTTACCTTCAACCCCACCCGTCTTGGTACACGTGTCGTTGCTGCTCCTCAGGATGCAGCCACCCGCTTGGCCGCCTTATCCTGCCTTGGCGAGACCCCTGTTCGGGTCTCAAAGAACGCTCAGGTAAATGCCAGTGTTGGCACTGTTCTCCTCCCACACCATGTTGTGACTGGTGTTAGGAATCTAAAAGACTGAAAAGACCACGAGGATATCAAGCATATCCTCAAGGCCCAGGGTCATTCTGTCCTCCAGGTGGATATGTTTACTCATCCCCCTCATGGTTATCGCCGTCTACCCCTTCGGGTTGTAAAGATTAACTTTGATGGTAGGACCCTTCCGCCCTCTGTCATTCTTGCTGGTGCCAGATGCTCCGTTCAGGAGTATATTCCATCTCCTCGGCTCTGCAATAAGTGCTGGAGGTTTGGGCATGGTTCCCTCAAATGCTCTAGTGCTGTCTCTCTTTGTCCCATGTGTGGAGGCGAGGGTCACTCTAAGCTGGAGTGCACTTCTCCCTAGGTCCGCTGCCTCAATTGCGGTGAGGCCAACCCTACCTTCTCCCGCACGTGTATACGTTACAAACTTGAGGCAGCTGTCCTCAACTTGAAGCACCGAGACCATTTGTCTTTTCCTGAGATTCGGCGCTAAGTTCATTGTCTCCCCTCTTTCACTAGCGTATCCTATGCTCGCGTGGTACGCTCTTCCTCTCCTCGTCCTTCCCACCTTACTCAGTCTCACAACCGTTTCCAAGCCTTAGACCCGGACACACCCACCACCACCTCCCCTGTTTCCCTCCGTTCTGTCCCAGAGGGTCCCCTCCCCTTCTGGTTCTCTGTCTAGGGTATCCCGTCTTTCTACCCAGTCTGTCATGTCTCCTGTGTCTTCTTTCTCCTCTCCTTCTGGTCTTCCTTCCCGTCATTCTCCTCCGTCTCTTGGCTTACCACGCCACCTGACAGTGCGGTCCGATGTCCATCGCTCTCCTGGTGGTCATGTTGTTCGCTCGCGCTCTTCTTCTCCTTTAGAGATGCTGGAGTCTGTTGCCCAGTACATTGCTGCTGGGAAACCTGTCTCTTTGAGTCAGAAGCGGAAACCTGGCTCCTCTCCTTCCTCCTTCTCGGTAGGTAAGAAGGCTTCACTTTCTTCTCAACTCCCTATCTCTGATTCTTTCGTTCCTTCTCCTCCTGCTAAGGTGGAGGAGCTCCCTGTTCCTACTGTAGGGGTTTGTTTAGCCCCTGGTTCCGTCTGGGATACTGCCCTTGATGAGGTGCGCTCCCCTCTTTCTGCCCCTCCTCCTCCTCCTCCAGACCCTGTTCGTCCACCTCTGGTCTGTCCTCCCACTTCTTTCCCTTCTTTACTCTGTTTACCCATGCCCCCTAACCCTGACTTGGCTGATCCTGACCCTATGCTTCTTTCACGTGCTGTATTCCCTTTTCACCTTTGTTTCTTCTTTGATCTCTGTTGCTATCCTTTCTCTTTTTGCCAATGTCTATTCTGTGGAACATCCGTGGATAATACGCCAATTTCCTTGACCTTCAACTTCTAATTTCACAGTTTTCGCCCCTTTGTGTCTGTCTCCAGGAGCCGATGCTTGGTGCTCGTCCTGGTCGCTTCCGTGGCTATTCTTTTCTCTCACCCCCCCCCCCCCCCAGCTGTTGCTGGGGTCCATAACTCTTCTGCTCTCTTGATTCGCTCAGATGTTCCCTTCGTCCCCTTACTTTTTTCCTCGCCTCTCCACTGTTCTGCTGCGTGTGTCTTTGTGCATAAATGGTACTTGGTTTGTTCCATTTATCTCCTCCCCACTGTCCCACTTTCTCTTCCCGATCTTAAACACCTCCAAGACTCCTTGCCAGAACCTTTGTTCCTGCTGGGTGATTTCAATTGTCGTCATGCCCTTTGGGGTGATGTGCTGACAAACACCCAGGGTCACCTCCTTGAACCTTTCATCCTCTCTTCTTCCCTCTCCCTTCTTAATTCTGGTGAGTGCACTCATTTGGACTCTCGGACTTGGTCCCTTTCCTGTCTCGATCTTTCTCTGTGCTCGTCATCCCTTTTCTTAGATTTTGGGTGGTGGGTCCTTGATGACTTCCATGGCAGTGACCATTTTCCTATCCTTGTTAGTTTTTTCTCTTTTCACCCTCCTCTCTCCTTCCCTAGGTGGCGGTTTGCCGAGGCTGACTGGTGCCTCTTTACTCTCCATGTTACTATTTCCGACCTCTCTGTTCTGCCTCTCCCTCGCGCCCTCCTTCTTTTTCATGACACTGTCTTTGATGCTGCCCCCCACTCTATTCCTCGCTCTTCCTCTTGGGGAATGTGGAAGTGCGTTCCCTGGTGGAATGTGGACTGTACTCGGGCTGTCCGCTGTAAGCGTGCAGCCTGGAAGAGACATCGCCGCCGGCAGAAAGTTGAGTCTTTTCTTTTGTTTCAAAAGGTGAGTGCGGTGGCCCATAGGACCATCCGTTCGGCTAAACGTGTTTGCTGGATGTCTTATGTCTCCACCGTTATGTCCAAAATTCCTCTACCACTGGTCTGGAAGCGTATTCACAAGATTACGAACTTACCCGCGTAAGTTCGTTCCCGATGTCTCGCCGGTCCTTCGCCTCCGTTGTGTTCTTGTGGCGGACCCATTGCAGGTCTCGACCGAGCTGGGTTCCCACTTTTCATGTTAGTTCTGGTTCTCATCTTCCCCAATCCTTCCTTCTTCGTAAGCCTATTCTTGAATCTCGTCCTTAAATTTCTGTACTCATCTTCGCCTTCCCTATAATGATCTCTTCTCTCTCTCTGAGCTTCAGTCTGCCCTGGCCCTCTGTGGTTCTACGGCGGCGGGCTCCAGTGGTATTCATTATGAGATGGTTTGCCATCTCTCCGTGTACGTCTCAGTATTTACTGAGTCTGTAAAATCGAGTCTGGGAGTCGTCGTCAGTCCCTGAAGACTGGCTCGATGCTGTTGTCCTCCCTGTTTGGAAACCAGGGTCTCTCGGGTCATCCCCCAAGGACTTCCGCCCTATTGCCATCATGAGTTGTGTCTGCAAGGTCTTTAAACGTATGGTTAACGTTCGTTTGATGTGGTTCTTAGAACACTATCACCACCTCTCCCCTTCTTAATATGGTTTTCGCAAGTGCCGCAGCACAACGAATGTCCTAGTGAACTTGGAGGTCTATATTTGTACTGCTTTTGCTGCGAAGACCTCCGTTGTTGCCGTCCTTTTTGACCTGGAAAAGACTTACGACACCACCTGGTGGTATCATATTCTGTCTCAACTTCATTCTTTTCGTGTGTGGCTTGGTACCACTCTCTCTGCCCCTTTTCGGCAGTATGAGGGTGTACCCCAGGGTAGTGTTATGAGCACTACTCTTTTTCTAGTTGGCCTCAACGGTCTTCTTTCCTTTCTCCCTTCTGGCGTCTTCTCCGGTCTCTATGTTGATGATCTTACCCTTTGTTGTCAGGGTGATGATTTGCCTCTCCTTCAACGGCGGCCTCAACTTGCGATTGATGCCGTGTCATCTTGGGCCACTGATCATGGCTTCAAGTTCTCTGCGTCTAAGACTTGTGCTATGACTTTTACTCGGAAGCATGTCATTCTTCGTCCCTCTTTGTCGCTTTATGGTCATCACCTTGTGTACAGGGATTCTGCTAAGCTTTTGGGGTTGGTCTTTGACACTCGTTTGTCTTGGTCAACCCATATCTCTTACCTCTGAGTTGAATGCTCTAAGGCCCTTAACCTCCTTAAGGTTTTGTCCCATACTTCTTGGGGAGCGGATAGGCGCACGCTCCTCTATTTCCACTCCTCTCTCGTCCTGTCTAAACTTGATTATGGTTGCCCTGCATAGTCTTCTGCTTCTCCTTCTACTCTTTGCCGTCTTGATGCTTTGCACCATACTGGGTTGCGTCTCAGCTCTGGTGCCTTTTGTTTGACTCCCGCCCTCAGTTTGTATGTTGACACTGGCTTCCTTTCTCTCCAGGACCACCGTGATCGCTACTGTCTACAACATCCTTCCTCTCGCTTCTGTCGTGCTTTAACTTTTACCCCTCCTGTGGTTCCTGTTGTTCTTCATCGCCTCCCTCTTTTTGTCCGGTTATCTCGCTTACAGGATTCTCTTTCTGTTCATATTTCTAACGTTTCTCCTTGTATTATTATACGAGGCAGCTCCTATCTATAACCACCCAATCCCACTCATATACTTGTCCAACCCGCGCTTGAAACAATCGAGGGACCCCACCTCCACCACGTTACTCGGCAATTGGTTCCACAAATCAACAACCCTGTTACTGAACCAGTATTTACCCAAGTCTTTCCTAAATCTAAACTTATCCAATTTACACCCATTGTTTCGTGTTCTATCTTGTGTTGATATTTTTAATACCCTGTTAATATCCCCTTTGTTATGTCCATTCACCCACTTGTAAGCCTCTATCATGTCACCCCTAACTCTTCGCCTTTCCAGTGAATGCAACTTAAGCTTTGTTAATCTTTCTTCATATGAAAGATTTCTAATTTGGGGAATTAACTTAGTCATCCTACGTTGGACACGTTCAAGTGAATTTATATCCATTCTATAATACAGCGACCAAAACTGAACTGCATAATCTAAATGGGGCCTAACCAGAGCAAGATATAGCTTAAGAACCACACCAGGTGTCTTGTTACTAACGCTTTGATTAATAAATCTCAGTGTCCTATTCGCCTTATTACGAACATTCATGCATTGATCCTTTTGTTTTAAATTCTTACTAACGATAACTCCCAGATCCCTTTCGCAATCCGACTTCGCAATCTCAACACCATCTAGCTCGTATCTTGTAACTCTATCATCGTTACCTAGCCTCAGAACTTTACATTTATCAGCATTAAACTGCATTTGCCAATCCTTTGACCATTTCAAAACCCTGTCTAGATCAACTTGAAGTGATAGTGAGTCCTCCTCCGAATTAATTTCCCTACCGATTTTCGTATCATCGGCAAATTTGCAAATGTTGCTACTCAAACCTGAATCTAAATCATTTATATATATTATAAACAACAGAGGTCCCAGGACAGAGCCCTGAGGTACTCCACTAACAACATTATCTCACTCTGACTTAACCCCATTTATACTAACTAAGAACATAAGAACATAAGAACAAAGGTAACTGCAGAAGGCATATTGGCCCATACGAGGCAGCTCCTATTCTATAACCACCCAATCCCACTCATATACTTGTCCAACCCGTGCTTGAAACAATCGAGGGACCCCACCTCCACAATGTTACGCGGCAATTGGTTCCACAAATCAACAACCCTGTTACTGAACCAGTATTTACCCAAGTCTTTCCTAAATCTAAACTTATCCAATTTATACCCATTGTTTCGTGTTCTGTCCTGTGTTGATACTTTTAATACCCTATTAATATCCCCCCGGTTATGTCCATTCATCCACTTGTAAACCTCTATCATGTCACCCCTAACTCTTCGCCTTTCCAGTGAATGCAACTTAAGCTTTGTTAATCTTTCTTCATATGAAAGATTTCTAATTTGGGGAATTAACTTAGTCATCCTACGCTGGACACGTTCAAGTGAATTTATATCCATTCTATAATATGGCGACCAAAACTGAACTGCATAATCTAAATGGGGCCTAACTAGAGCAAGATATAGCTTGAGAACCACACCAGGTGTCTTGTTACTAACGCTGCGATTAATAAATCCAAGTGTCCGATTTGCCTTATTACGAACATTTATGCATTGATCCTTTTGTTTTAAATTCTTACTAATCATAACTCCCAGATCCCTTTCGCAATCCGACTTCGCAATCACAACACCATCTAGCTCGTATCTTGTAACTCTATCATCATTACCTAACCTCAGAACTTTACATTTATCAGCATTAAACTGCATCTGCCAATCCTTTGACCATTTCAAAACCCTATCTAGATCAACTTGAAGTGATAGTGAGTCCTCCTCCGAATTAATTTCCCTACCGATTTTCGTATCATCGGCAAATTTGCAAATGTTGCTACTCAAACCTGAATCTAAATCATTTATATATATTATAAACAACAGAGGTCCCAGGACAGAGCCTTGAGGCACTCCACTTACAACATTTTCCCACTCTGACTTGATTCCATTTATACTAACTCTCTGTTTCCTTTGGTATAGCCATGCCCTAATCCAGCTTAATATAGCACCCCCAATACCATGAGACTCTATCTTTTTAATCAGTCTTTCATGTGGCACTGTATCAAAAGCTTTGCTAAAGTCAAGGTATACAACATCGCAATCCTTACCACTATCAACTGCCTCAACAATGCTAGAATAAAAAGATAACAAATTTGTTAAACATGAACGGCCATTTATAAAACCATGTTGCGACTCAATTATTAATTTATGTTTTTCAAGATGAAGACGAATTTTATTTGCTATTATAGATTCGAGTAACTTTCCCACAATAGACGTTACGTTACGTTACGTTAAACTCTCTGTTTCCTTTGGAATAGCCATGCCCTAATCCAGCTTAATATAGCACCCCAATACCATGAGCTTCTATTTTTTTAATTAGTCTTTCATGTGGCACTGTATCAAAAGCTTTGCTAAAGTCAAGGTACACAACATCACAATCCTTACCACTATCAACTGCCTCAACTATGCTGGAATAAAAAGTTAGCAAATTTGTTAAACATGAACGGCCATTTGTAAAACCATGTTGCGACTCATTTATTAATTTATGTTTTTCAAGATGAAGACGAATTGTATTTGCAATTATTGATTTAAGTAACTTTCCCACAATAGACGTTAGGCTAATTCGCCGATAGTTTGACGCAAGTGATCTATCTCCTTTCTTAAAAATTGGTACCACATTAGCTACCTTCCATGACTCTGGCACTCTGCCTGACTCTATTGATTTATTAAATATGGTAGACAGTGGCTCGAAAAGCTCCTCTTTGCATTCTTTAAGCACCCTGGCAAACACTTCATCCAGCCCTGGGGATTTGTTTGGTTTTAGTTTTTCTAATTGTTTAATTACATCCTCCCTGGTAACTGCTAAACTAGTCAACCTGTCCCCATCCCCACCCACATAGACTTGTTCAGCTGAAGGCATATTGTTAAGTTCTTCTTTAGTAAATACAGATATAAAGCCCCTGATAAGACAGGGGCCTTAAGAAGACTTTGATAAAGCCGCCTTCAAACGCCATAGCAACTTCAAATTCATTTGACGTTTTGGAGGACGAGTGCTGTGGAGAGACTGTGGATCGCGCAAAAGGGAAAGCAACGAAGAGAAAGGAAGCGCAGGCCCCTCAGAAAGTAAAGGAAGTACCTAAGCAAACATTAGTTGTGGGAGATTCCCAGATAAGGTATTTGGATAGAACGTTTTGTGCTAGAGATAGGGGGAACAGGTTAAGGGTTTGCTATCCCGGAGCTGGCATTGGTGATATTATAAACAACATGAATGATATTATGGCTGGTAATGGGAACAATCCCATTATTTGCATTAGCGTGGGAGGAAATGATGTTGGTCGAGTCAGGAGTGAGGAACTGATTCAGAGGTATAAAACAGCCATAGAGTTAGTTAGGAGCAAGGGAGGAATCCCGATCATATGTGGCATTCTTCCAAGAAAGGGAGTGGGAAATGAATGGATATCGAGGGCACTTGGTGTCAATTGCCGGCTGGAAAGATATTGCAAATCAAATGCATTATCTTTCATAGACAACTGGGAACACTTCTATGGAAGAAATGAAATGTATGCTCGTGATGGGGTGCATCTATCGAGAGCTGGGGTTGTTGCTGTTGCGAACTCGTTAGAAGAAGTGGTTAGAGGTGTTTGTTTGGGTTTAAACTGTTAGTAGATAGAGGTATGGGAATTGATTTGGAGGAAGGAGGTAATAAAAGTATGTGTTTGTGGGAGAAAGGAATTGGCAAAACGATCAGGGAAAGAGAAGGTCCGCAAAATAACAATTCACTTAGGGTATATTACACTAACAGTAGAAGTCTAAGAAATAAAATTAACGAATTAAATGCTCTTGTCTGCACAGAAAAAATAGATATTATTGCACTTACCGAAACGTGGATGAATGTAGAAAATAGAGAACTATTAGCTGAATATCAAATATATGGATTTAAACTATTTCACACAGATAGATATATTAGACGAGGAGGTGGAGTAGCCATATATGTTAGGGACAATTTGAAATGTAGTCTCAAAGAGGGAATCAAAACAGAGCCACACACAGAAACTATTTGGATTGAATTAAACGAAAAAGCTAATAATATTATAATAGGAGTAATATATAGGCCACCAAATTTAGACAGAATGGAAGCAAAGCATCTATGGGATGAAATATCTAGAGCATCTAGATCTAACAGTATTTATGTCATGGGTGACTTTAATTTTAGCGGAATAAACTGGTTGAACAAAACAGGGAATAGTGAAGCAGAAGATTTTCTAGAATTAATTGACGATTGCTTTCTTACGCAACACATTAAGGAACCAACACGGGAAAATAATATTTTAGATTTAGTGTTAACTAACAGGGAAACGCAAATTAATGACATCGAAATAGGGAGTGAGCTAGGGAGCAGTGATCACAAAGAAATCAGATTTAGCATAGAATGGAATAGACCAGTAGGAGAAAATTCTGTTAAAGTGCCAGATTTTCGAAAAGCTGATTTTAATAGCCTAAGAAATTTTTTGGGTCAAATTGATTGGAAAGGCTTGGGTATGGGGTGTGGGCCGGTCTTGGAGCGAGACATGAACCCAGCGATAGGTGACTTAAATGGGGATTTCGATGTGGATTCAATATATAACTTATTTAAGAATATTCTAAACAAAGCACAGGAACGTAGTATACCATACAAATTGAATAGATCGTATACTAATGACCCAAAGTGGATAACAAAGAATTTGAAGAACCTTATAGGTAAAAAGAGAGCTTGGTACAAAAGGATTAAAAATGGGGAGGTCACTTTAGAACAGGAATTCGTACAACTGGTTAGAAATGTTAAAAAAGAGATAAGGAAAGCAAAAAGAAACTATGAAGTTCGCATAGCAGGGCAAGCAAAGACAAATCCTAAAGGGTTTTTTCAGTTATATCGTACTAAGACTAGGGAAAGGATAGGTCCATTAAAAACTGAGACAGGTCAAATAACAGATAGTGATGAAGAGATGAGTAGTATTTTTAATAAATATTTTGTATCTGTATTTACTAAAGAGGAACTTAACAATATGCCTTCAGCCGAACAAGTCTATGTGGGTGGGGACGAGGACAGGTTGACGAGTTTAGCAGTTACCAGGGAGGATGTTCTTAAACAAATAGTAAAACTCAAACCAAACAAATCCCCAGGGCCGGATGAAGTGTTTGCTAGGGTGCTTAAAGAATGCAAAGAGGAGCTTTGTGACCCACTGTCAACCATATTTAATAAATCAATAGAGTCAGGCAGAGTGCCAGAGTTTTGGAAAGTTGCTAATGTGATACCAGTTTTTAAGAAAGGAGATAGATCACTTGCGTCTAACTATCGACCAATTAGCCTAACGTCTATTGTGGGAAAGTTACTCGAATCTATAATAGCAAATAAAATTCGTCTTCATCTTGAAAAACATAAATTAATAATTGAGTCGCAACATGGTTTTATAAATGGCCGTTCATGTTTAACAAATTTGTTATCTTTTTATTCTAGCATTGTTGAGGCAGTTGATAGTGGTAAGGATTGCGATGTTGTATACCTTGACTTTAGCAAAGCTTTTGATACAGTGCCACATGAAAGACTGATTAAAAAGATAGAGTCTCATGGTATTGGGGGTGCTATATTAAGCTGGATTAGGGCATGGCTATACCAAAGGAAACAGAGAGTTAGTATAAATGGAATCAAGTCAGAGTGGGAAAATGTTGTAAGTGGAGTGCCTCAAGGCTCTGTCCTGGGACCTCTGTTGTTTATAATATATATAAATGATTTAGATTCAGGTTTGAGTAGCAACATTTGCAAATTTGCCGATGATACGAAAATCGGTAGGGAAATTAATTCGGAGGAGGACTCACTATCACTTCAAGTTGATCTAGATAGGGTTTTGAAATGGTCAAAGGATTGGCAGATGCAGTTTAATGCTGATAAATGTAAAGTTCTGAGGTTAGGTAATGATGATAGAGTTACAAGATACGAGCTAGATGGTGTTGTGATTGCGAAGTCGGATTGCGAAAGGGATCTGGGAGTTATGATTAGTAAGAATTTAAAACAAAAGGATCAATGCATAAATGTTCGTAATAAGGCAAATCGGACACTTGGATTTATTAATCGCAGCGTTAGTAACAAGACACCTGGTGTGGTTCTCAAGCTATATCTTGCTCTAGTTAGGCCCCATTTAGATTATGCAGTTCAGTTTTGGTCGCCATATTATAGAATGGATATAAATTCACTTGAACGTGTCCAGCGTAGGATGACTTAGTTAATTCCCCAAATTAGAAATCTTTCATATGAAGAAAGATTAACAAAGCTTAAGTTGCATTCACTGGAAAGGCGAAGAGTTAGGGGTGACATGATAGAGGTTTACAAGTGGATGAATGGACATAACCGGGGGGATATTAATAGGGTATTAAAAGTATCAACACAGGACAGAACACGAAACAATGGATATAAATTGGATAAGTTTAGATTTAGGAAAGACTTGGGTAAATACTGGTTCAGTAACAGGGTTGTTGATTTGTGGAACCAATTGCCGCGTAACATTGTGGAGGTGGGGTCCCTCGATTGTTTCAAGCACGGGTTGGACAAGTATATGAGTGGGATTGGGTGGTTATAGAATAGGAGCTGCCTCGTATGGGCCAATAGGCCTTCTGCAGTTACCTTTGTTCTTATGTTATGTTCTTATGTAAATATTTGTTAAAAATACTACTCATCTCCTTGTCATTATCCGTTATTTGACCTGTCTCAGATTTTAATGGACCTATCCTTTCCCTAGTCTTAGTTCGATATAACTGAAAAAAACCTTTAGGATTTGACTTTGCTTGCTCTGCTATGCGAACTTCATAGTTTCTTTTTTGCTTTCCTAATCTCTTTTTTAACATTTCTAACCAGTTGTATGAATTCCTGTTCTAAACTGACTTCCCCATTCTTAATCCGTTTGTACCAAGCTCTCTTTTTACCTAAAAGGTTCTTTAAATTATTTGTTATCCACTTTGGGTCATTAGTATTCGATCTATTCAGGTAACATAGAGGACATCAACCTAGCAGTTCAATCTTTTCTTCAAAAAACTCTTAGCCTTTATAATACCCACTGTCCTATGCTTACAAAACAAGTCACAACCAAAAGGCTTAACAATCCCTGGCTTACAAAGGGAATACTTAAATCTATTAATAAAAAACATGACCTTGAGAAAAAGTATAGGTTAGGGATTGTCTCCAAAGAATTCTCAAAGAATTACTCATTATTGCTATCTAAGATAATTAGACGAGCCAAAACTAAATACTACGAAGATAAATTTACCCAAATAAAGAGCAACATTAAACAAACATGGAGCACAATTTCACAAATATTGGGATCAAAAAAGTCTTTAAATAACAAACCGACTCTCCTGTCTAATAACGATGGTCAGCTTTCAGCCTCTGATTCTGCTATTGAGTTCAATAGGTTCTTCTCTTCCATTGGTTCATCCCTTGCTAATGATATTCCATCTTCCAGTACTGACATTAAGGACTATCTCCCAGGGAACTATCCCCAGTCTCTGTACCTAAAGCCTATTAATTCCATTGACGTCAATGAGATAATCCTTTCCCTTAAAACCAAGTCTGGTGCCCTTGAGGAGATACCAACTTTAATCTACAAAAAAGCCTCCAGATCTTTAGCCCCTGCTATTGCTTTGCTCTTCAACAAGTCACTTGAACTCCAAACCTTTCCAGATATTCTAAAAAAAAGCGAGAGTAACGCCTGTCCACAAATGTGGTGATCTCACAGATGTTAACAACTACAGACCTATATCAATCCTGCCAAACTTGTCAAAAATTTTTGAAAAACTAATCTATAAGCAGCTTTACTCATATCTAGCCAAACTCAATATACTTAGCCCTTGCCAATATGGCTTCAGGCCCAAAAAAAGCACTAACGATGCACTTATTAACATGCTTAACTCGATTCATACAGCTCTTGATAAAAATGAGTTCCCTGTTGGGTTATTTGTGGACCTGCGTAAAGCTTTCGATACTGTCAACCACCAAAACCTTCTTCTTAAATAACATCATTATGGTGTCAGAGGACACTCCCTACAATACCTCAAATCCTACCTTACTGACAGGCTCCAATGTGTTTCTGTGAATAATACAATTTCGCCCACCCTACCCATCAACATTGGTGTTCCCCAGGGCAGCATACTTGGCCCTCTCCTCTTTCTCATCTACATTAATGACCTTCCAAATGCCTCCCAACACCTCAAACCAATTCTATTTGCTGACGACACAACCTTCATTTACTCCAGTCCTGACCCCCTTGCTCTAAATGCCACAGTAAATACTGAGCTAGAGAAAGTCCATCTTTGGCTAACTGCCAACAAACTCACCCTTAACATTGACAAAACTTTCTATATTCTGTTTGGCAATAAATCCTCTAATCAAATAAATCTCAAAATAAACAATACCCAAATTTGTAACAAATTAGATGGCAAATTCCTTGGCATTCTCATTGACCACAAGCTTAATTTCCAGGGACACATTCTAAACATATCAAAAAAAGTTTCAAAAACTGTGGGCATTCTTTCTAAGATCAGATATTATGTACCACGCCCTGCCCTGGTGACTCTCTATTACTCCCTTATCTATCCATATCTCAACTATGGTATTTGTGCTTGGGGCTCTACTACCCAAAATCACTTACGTCCTCTAATTACTCAACACAAAGTTGCTATTAGGACAATATCCAATTCTGGCCCCAGACATCACTCGGTACCCCTATTCAAATCCCTGAATATGTTAGACATTAAGTCACTGCACATTCTCTCATGTGTACTATACATATACAAAACGCTAAATTGTAATGCCAATCCTGATCTCAAAAGCTTCATAGAAGGTTGTAACAGAACCCATGAGCACCACACCAGAAATAAATACAGTTTTGATATTCCTAGAGTACGACTTAATCAAACCAGAAATGCTCTACAAATCAAGGGGCCCAGGATGTGGAATGACCTTCCCAACCATGTTAAAGACAGTACCTCTCTCAACAAGTTTAAGTTAAAAACGAAGCTATACCTAATAAATTCCCTGTAACCTACCTTACCTCTCTATTGTCAACCCATGTATGTTTTTTGTTTTTTTTTTGTTTTACAATTCAACGCTGTTTTAATGTAATTTTCTGTAATAATTTGTAATTGTATTTGTGCTGTTTTTTCAACAATGTTCCCCCCTCTTTTACCTCTATTTTTATTTGTACTCAACGCATTTTTTTCTTTTTACCCATTAGTTTTAAGCTTTAGTCAGTAGTGTTTTTTCCTGCCCGAAACGCTTTGCGTAATAGTGGCTTTAGGCATTGTATGTACTAGCTCTATCTATAAAGCCAACAAACTTTGTAAAATCTCTTTATGTATGTACCTTTGCCTAAATAAAAATTATTATTATTATTATTATTATTATTATTATTATTATTATTATTATTATTATTATTATTATTATTATTATTATTATTATTATTATTATTATTATTCAATTTGTATGGTATACTACGTTCCTGTGCTTTGTTTAGAATATTCTTAAATAAGTTATATATTAAATCCACATTGAAATCCCTTTTACATCACCTATCGCTGGGTTCATGTCTCGCTCCAAGGCCGGCCCCCACCCCATACCCAAGACTTTCCAATCTATTTGACCCAAAAAAATTTCTTAGGCTATTAAAATCAGCTTTTCGAAAATCTGGCACTTTAACAGAATTTTCTCCTACAGGTCTATTCCATTCTATGCTAAATCTGATTACTTTGTGATCACTGTTCCCCAGCTCACTCCCTATTTCGATGTCATTAATTTGTGTTTCCCTGTTAGTTAACACTAAATCTAAAATATTATTTTCCCGCGTTGGTTCCTTAATGTAATGTAGCCTCTGCCATTAGATTAATGAGAGGTGGGGGAGCTAATGAATTAATCCTCGCGGTTCAAAAGGTGGGAAGTAGTGAACAGTGTATGAAGAAGAGAGCATATATGAATAACTTATGTTCTAATGTTATAAAGTATGATGTTATTACAGAGTGTATAATAACAGGATTCAAAGGATTGGCAGATGCAGTTTAATGCTGATAAATGTAAAGTTCTGAGGTTAGGTAATGATGATAGAGTTACAAGATACGAGCTAGATGGTGTTGTGATTGCGAAGTCGGATTGCGAAAGGGATCTGGGAGTTATGATTAGTAAGAATTTAAAACAAAAGGATCAATGCATAAATGTTCGTAATAAGGCAAATCGGACACTTGGATTTATTAATCGCAGCGTTAGTAACAAGACACCTGGTGTGGTTCTCAAGCTATATCTTGCTCTAGTTAGGCCCCATTTAGATTATGCAGTTCAGTTTTGGTCGCCATATTATAGAATGGATATAAATTCACTTGAACGTGTCCAGCGTAGGATGACTAAGTTAATTCCCCAAATTAGAAATCTTTCATATGAAGAAAGATTAACAAAGCTTAAGTTGCATTCACTGGAAAGGCGAAGAGTTAGGGGTGACATGATAGAGGTTTACAAGTGGATGAATGGACATAACCGGGGGGATATTAATAGGGTATTAAAAGTATCAACACAGGACAGAACACGAAACAATGGATATAAATTGGATAAGTTTAGATTTAGGAAAGACTTGGGTAAATACTGGTTCAGTAACAGGGTTGTTGATTTGTGGAACCAATTGCCGCGTAACATTGTGGAGGTGGGGTCCCTCGATTGTTTCAAGCACGGGTTGGACAAGTATATGAGTGGGATTGGGTGGTTATAGAATAGGAGCTGCCTCGTATGGGCCAATAGGCCTTCTGCAGTTACCTTTGTTCTTATATTCTTATGTTCTTATGTATTGCTGTGCCCAAGGGACAATTTACACCACCATGGGAGGATTGTAATGTAGATGTAGTAATTACTCCCTTGCATAAGAAAAAAAAGTATGTATGAAATAGGAGAGCTGAGGGCAACATATGATTGTATAATTAGAAAATTGCCTACAGAAAACACTCTACATGTATATTGTGATGGGTCAGTAGCTAGGGATGGGAAGGCAGGATGTGGAGTCTTGATCAGGGAGTACACTGACATCGGCACTGTAGATACTGTTATTGGACGCCGCTTAACTGACAATGTCTCTTCAACCCAGGCTGAACTCCAAGGTGTATTAGCAGGATTACAGGAAGTAGTCAAATGTGGTAAAAATGCTTGCTTCTTTATTGACAGCAGAGGAGCGTTAGAGTCTTTAAATAGCAGACGCCCAGTATACCAGAATATTGTGATAGAGTGTAGAGAGAATGTTAAGAGATTAGAAAAAACTGGGTATAAAGTAAGATTCATGTGGATCCCTTCACACAGTCGTTGGTCGTCAGTCGTGGTGGATGGTCGTGGGTTGGGAAGCTCCTGGGAACTAGTGAAGTGGGAGGGATAATCAGGCTACTTCGAAGTGAAAAAGGGTTTACGAGTAAATGAAAAACTCAGAAATTGACTCAAACCATAAGGAAGTGAAGAACGAAAGTAGACACAGCATAATTGAAAATAAGTGTTGAACACATTGTGGGAGTATGAAGTAGTGGAGCAGACCTCACGCTGCTGACCGTGACCCCACCAGCCTCAACCTGTGACCGACCGTGACCTCACCAGCCTCAACCTGTGACCGACCGTGACCTCACCAGCCTCAACCTGTGACCGACCGTGACCTCACCAGCCTCAACCTGTGACCGACCGTGACCTCACCAGCCTCAACCAGTGACCGACCGTGACCTCACCAGCCTCAACCTGTGACCGACCGTGACCTCACCAGCCTCAACCTGTGACCGACCGTGACCTCACCAGCCTCAACCTGTGACCGACCGTGACCTCACCAGCCTCAACCTGTGACCGACCGTGACCTCACCAGCCTCAACCTGTGACCGACCGTGACCTCACCAGCCTCAACCAGTGACCGACCGTGACCTCACCAGCCTCAACCTGTGACCGACCGTGACCTCACCAGCCTCAACCTGTGACCGACCGTGACCTCACCAGTCTCAACCTGTGACCGACCGTGACCTCACCAGCCTCAACCTGTGACCGACCGTGACCTCACCAGCCTCAACCTGTGACCGACCGTGACCTCACCAGCCTCAACCTGTGACCGACCGTGACCTCACCAGCCTCAACCTGTGACCGACCGTGACCTCACCAGCCTCAACCTGTGACCGACCGTGACCTCACCAGCCTCAACCTGTGACCGACCGTGACCTCACCAGCCTCAACCTGTGACCGACCGTGACCTCACGCCGGTCATAACCCTTATCCTAGTTACACCACGCGAAGAGACGCCTGGAGATTCACTCGTCTATATTGTGTATGGCAGATCGTGTAAGGTACGCGACAATAGCTCTTGCGTCATACTACCGCTGAGCCGTGTTTACCTTGTTCTTCGATCGAAGACGTTAGTGACCACGAAACAATAAACATAACATAAGAACAAAGGCAACTGCAGAAAGCCTATTGGCCCATACGAGGCAGCTCCTATTTATAACCACCCAATCCCACTCATATACTTGTCCAACCCGCGCTTGAAACAATCGAGGGACCTCACCTCCACAATGTTACGCGGCAATTGGTTCTACAAATCAACAACCCTGTTACTGAACCAGTATTTACCCAAGTCTTTCCTAAATCTAAACTTATCCAATTTATACCCATTGTTTCGTGTTCTGTCTTGTGTTGATACTTTTAATACCCTATTATTAATTAATGTTAATGCAGCCTCAGTTCAGTGGAGATACTTTGAGTCATGCCTTAACTCTCCCACTTCTACATTAGTTGATGTGAAATAGTGCTGTGACGATTGAGTGTGGTTAGAAACTTTAATTACCAAACTGTGTGAATATACAAAGTGTAAGGGCACTGGTGTGGCACGCTCTGTTAGGCCTAGCACCTCGCCCGGCCAGGGAATGAGGATATTATGCCAGGAACACCTTCACGATCAACATGCTTCTTGCACATCTCTCCGCCAGCTCTCAAGTACTACGGTTTGTTGCCTGTGTATGTCAAGTTTTTGTCGAGTGTTAAGTATCTGTTAAGCAGATACTTATGCATGTGCCACCAACTTCAAATTTTTCCGCGCCAACCTGCAAGGTGCGCTGTGACCTTGAAAATAGTGGAGCCTCATATATGTAGGCTGGCCGATTTATTTCTGCTGATGTTGTTTGATGGTTGACGGCCCCTTCCACCCTGTGAATAGGCCATTTGCTGATGTGCTGCTTTGTGGTTCACTGTGGAGCGAGTGTACCGTATTACTCTGCATATAGGTGATGTGTCTTTAACGCCATGGCAACTGTCCTGGATAAGGTGCCGGGCAGCACATGAAGTCACAGTGAGAGGTTGTGTTAACCGGAGCTCCTGAGTGTTGTTATATTATCATTGCAATATGGAAGTTGTAGTTAAGGACCTGGTGACTCTAGTGGGAGCCCTGAGGACAGAGTTGGACTTTCTGCGGGAGGAGGTGCGTCAGCTGAAAGAACAACGAGAAGTAACGAAGGAGGAGACCAGCAGTAAAGGGACCTCGTCTTGGAGAGTTGTGAAAGACAGGGGCCTTAAGAAGACTTTGATAAAGCCGCCTTCAAACGCCATAGCAACTTCTAATTCATTTGACGTTTTGGAGGACGAGTGCTGTGGAGAGACTGTGGATCGCGCAAAAGGGAAAGCAACGAAGAGAAAGGAAGCGCAGGCCCCTCAGAAAGTAAAGGAAGTACCTAAGCAAACATTAGTTGTGGGAGATTCCCAGATAAGGTATTTGGATAGAACGTTTTGTGCTAGAGATAGGGGGAACAGGTTAAGGGTTTGCTATCCCGGAGCTGGCATTGGTGATATTATAAACAACATGAATGATATTATGGCTGGTAATGGGAACAATCCCATTATTTGCATTAGCGTGGGAGGAAATGATGTTGGTCGAGTTAGGAGTGAGGAACTGACTCAGAGGTATAAAACAGCCATAGAGTTAGTTAGGAGCAAGGGAGGAATCCCGATCATATGTGGCATTCTTCCAAGAAAGGGAGTGGGAAATGAATGGATATCGAGGGCACTTGGTGTCAATTGCCGGCTGGAAAGATATTGCAAATCAAATGCAATATCTTTCATAGACAACTGGGAACACTTCAATGGAAGAAATGAAATGTATGCTCGTGATGGGGTGCATCTATCGAGAGCTGGGGTTGTTGCTGTTGCGAACTCGCTAGAAGAAGTGGTTAGAGGTGTTTGTTTGGGTTTAAACTGTTAGTAGATAGAGGTATGGGAATTGATTTGGAGGAAGGAGGTAATAAAAGTATGTGTTTGTGGGAGAAAGGAATTGGCAAAACGATCAGGGAAAGAGAAGGTCCGCAAAATAACAATTCACTTAGGGTATATTACACTAACAGTAGAAGTCTAAGAAATAAAATTAACGAATTAAATGCTCTTGTCTGCACAGAAAAAATAGATATTATTGCACTTACCGAAACGTGGATGAATGTAGAAAATAGAGAACTATTAGCTGAATATCAAATATATGGATTTAAACTATTTCACACAGATAGATATATTAGACGAGGAGGTGGAGTAGCCATATATGTTAGGGACAATTTGAAATGTAGTCTCAAAGAGGGAATCAAAACAGAGCCACACACAGAAACTATTTGGATTGAATTAAACGAAAAAGCTAATAATATTATAATAGGAGTAATATATAGGCCACCAAATTTAGACAGAATGGAAGCAAAGCATCTATGGGATGAAATATCTAGAGCATCTAGATCTAACAGTATTTATGTCATGGGTGACTTTAATTTTAGCGGAATAAACTGGTTGAACAAAACAGGGAATAGTGAAGCAGAAGATTTTCTAGAATTAATTGACGATTGCTTTCTTACGCAACACATTAAGGAACCAACACGGGAAAATAATATTTTAGATTTAGTGTTAACTAACAGGGAAACGCAAATTAATGACATCGAAATAGGGAGTGAGCTAGGGAGCAGTGATCACAAAGAAATCAGATTTAGCATAGAATGGAATAGACCAGTAGGAGAAAATTCTGTTAAAGTGCCAGATTTTCGAAAAGCTGATTTTAATAGCCTAAGAAATTTTTTGGGTCAAATTGATTGGAAAGGCTTGGGTATGGGGTGTGGGCCGGTCTTGGAGCGAGACATGAACCCAGCGATAGGTGACTTAAATGGGGATTTCGATGTGGATTCAATATATAACTTATTTAAGAATATTCTAAACAAAGCACAGGAACGTAGTATACCATACAAATTGAATAGATCGTATACTAATGACCCAAAGTGGATAACAAAGAATTTGAAGAACCTTATAGGTAAAAAGAGAGCTTGGTACAAAAGGATTAAAAATGGGGAGGTCACTTTAGAACAGGAATTCGTACAACTGGTTAGAAATGTTAAAAAAGAGATAAGGAAAGCAAAAAGAAACTATGAAGTT
Source organism: Procambarus clarkii (assembly GCF_040958095.1). Taxonomy (NCBI): domain Eukaryota; kingdom Metazoa; phylum Arthropoda; class Malacostraca; order Decapoda; family Cambaridae; genus Procambarus; species Procambarus clarkii. The sequence continues at coordinate 8,538,802 of NC_091204.1, forward strand.
CGCATAGCAGGGCAAGCAAAGACAAATCCTAAAGGGTTTTTTCAGTTATATCGTACTAAGACTAGGGAAAGGATAGGTCCATTAAAAACTGAGACAGGTCAAATAACAGATAGTGATGAAGAGATGAGTAGTATTTTTAATAAATATTTTGTATCTGTATTTACTAAAGAGGAACTTAACAATATGCCTTCAGCCGAACAAGTCTATGTGGGTGGGGACGAGGACAGGTTGACGAGTTTAGCAGTTACCAGGGAGGATGTTCTTAAACAAATAGTAAAACTCAAACCAAACAAATCCCCAGGGCCGGATGAAGTGTTTGCTAGGGTGCTTAAAGAATGCAAAGAGGAGCTTTGTGACCCACTGTCAACCATATTTAATAAATCAATAGAGTCAGGCAGAGTGCCAGAGTTTTGGAAAGTTGCTAATGTGATACCAGTTTTTAAGAAAGGAGATAGATCACTTGCGTCTAACTATCGACCAATTAGCCTAACGTCTATTGTGGGAAAGTTACTCGAATCTATAATAGCAAATAAAATTCGTCTTCATCTTGAAAAACATAAATTAATAATTGAGTCGCAACATGGTTTTATAAATGGCCGTTCATGTTTAACAAATTTGTTATCTTTTTATTCTAGCATTGTTGAGGCAGTTGATAGTGGTAAGGATTGCGATGTTGTATACCTTGACTTTAGCAAAGCTTTTGATACAGTGCCACATGAAAGACTGATTAAAAAAAATAGAGTCTCATGGTATTGGGGGTGCTATATTAAGCTGGATTAGGGCATGGCTATACCAAAGGAAACAGAGAGTTAGTATAAATGGAATCAAGTCAGAGTGGGAAAATGTTGTAAGTGGAGTGCCTCAAGGCTCTGTCCTGGGACCTCTGTTGTTTATAATATATATAAATGATTTAGATTCAGGTTTGAGTAGCAACATTTGAAAATTTGCCGATGATACGAAAATCGGTAGGGAAATTAATTCGGAGGAGGACTCACTATCACTACAAGTTGATCTAGATAGGGTTTTGAAATGGTCAAAGGATTGGCAGATGCAGTTTAATGCTGATAAATGTAAAGTTCTGAGGTTAGGTAATGATGATAGAGTTACAAGATACGAGCTAGATGGTGTTGTGATTGCGAAGTCGGATTGCGAAAGGGATCTGGGAGTTATGATTAGTAAGAATTTAAAACAAAAGGATCAATGCATAAATGTTCGTAATAAGGCAAATCGGACACTTGGATTTATTAATCGCAGCGTTAGTAACAAGACACCTGGTGTGGTTCTCAAGCTATATCTTGCTCTAGTTAGGCCCCATTTAGATTATGCAGTTCAGTTTTGGTCGCCATATTATAGAATGGATATAAATTCACTTGAACGTGTCCAGCGTAGGATGACTAAGTTAATTCCCCAAATTAGAAATCTTTCATATGAAGAAAGATTAACAAAGCTTAAGTTGCATTCACTGGAAAGGCGAAGAGTTAGGGGTGACATGATAGAGGTTTACAAGTGGATGAATGGACATAACCGGGGGGATATTAATAGGGTATTAAAAGTATCAACACAGGACAGAACACGAAACAATGGATATAAATTGGATAAGTTTAGATTTAGGAAAGACTTGGGTAAATACTGGTTCAGTAACAGGGTTGTTGATTTGTGGAACCAATTGCCGCGTAACATTGTGGAGGTGGGGTCCCTCGATTGTTTCAAGCACGGGTTGGACAAGTATATGAGTGGGATTGGGTGGTTATAGAATAGGAGCTGCCTCGTATGGGCCAATAGGCCTTCTGCAGTTACCTTTGTTCTTATGTTCTTATGTTCTTATATAACTTATTTAAGAATATTCTAAACAAAGCACAGGAACGTTGTATACCATACAAATTGAATAGATCGAATACTAATGACCCAAAGTGGATAACAAAGAATTTGAAGAACCTTATAGGTAAAAAGAGAGCTTGGTACAAAAGGATTAAAAATGGGGAGGTCACTTTAGAACAGGAATTCATACAACTGGTTAGAAATGTTAAAAAAGAGATAAGGAAAGCAAAAAGAAACTATGAAGTTCGCATAGCAGGGCAAGCAAAGACAAATCCTAAAGGTTTTTTTCAGTTATATCGTACTAAGACTAGGGAAAGGATAGGTCCATTAAAAACTGAGACAGGTCAAATAACAGATAGTGATGAAGAGATGAGTAGTATTTTTAATAAATATTTTGTATCTGTATTTACTAAAGAGGAACTTAACAATATGCCTTCAGCCGAACAAGTCTATGTGGGTGGGGACGAGGACAGGTTGACGAGTTTAGCAGTTACCAGGGAGGATGTTCTTAAACAAATAGTAAAACTCAAACCAAACAAATCCCCAGGGCCGGATGAAGTGTTTGCCAGGGTGCTTAAAGAATGCAAAGAGGAGCTTTGTGACCCACTGTCAACCATATTTAATAAATCAATAGAGTCAGGCAGAGTGCCAGAGTTTTGGAAAGTTGCTAATGTGATACCAGTTTTTAAGAAAGGAGATAGATCACTTGCGTCTAACTATCGACCAATTAGCCTAACGTCTATTGTGGGAAAGTTACTCGAATCTATAATAGCAAATAAAATTCGTCTTCATCTTGAAAAACATAAATTAATAATTGAGTCGCAACATGGTTTTATAAATGGCCGTTCATGTTTAACAAATTTGTTATCTTTTTATTCTAGCATTGTTGAGGCAGTTGATAGTGGTAAGGATTGCGATGTTGTTCCTTTGGAGGAACTTAACAATATGCCTTCAGCCGAACAAGTCTATGTGGGTGGGGACGAGGACAGGTTGACGAGTTTAGCAGTTACCAGGGAGGATGTTCTTAAACAAATAGTAAAACTCAAACCAAACAAATCCCCAGGGCCGGATGAAGTGTTTGCTAGGGTGCTTAAAGAATGCAAAGAGGAGCTTTGTGACCCACTGTCAACCATATTTAATAAATCAATAGAGTCAGGCAGAGTGCCAGAGTTTTGGAAAGTTGCTAATGTGATACCAGTTTTTAAGAAAGGAGATAGATCACTTGCGTCTAACTATCGACCAATTAGCCTAACGTCTATTGTGGGAAAGTTACTCGAATCTATAATAGCAAATAAAATTCGTCTTCATCTTGAAAAACATAAATTAATAATTGAGTCGCAACATGGTTTTATAAATGGCCGTTCATGTTTAACAAATTTGTTATCTTTTTATTCTAGCATTGTTGAGGCAGTTGATAGTGGTAAGGATTGCGATGTTGTATACCTTGACTTTAGCAAAGCTTTTGATACAGTGCCACATGAAAGACTGATTAAAAAAATAGAGTCTCATGGTATTGGGGGTGCTATATTAAGCTGGATTAGGGCATGGCTATACCAAAGGAAACAGAGAGTTAGTATAAATGGAATCAAGTCAGAGTGGGAAAATGTTGTAAGTGGAGTGCCTCAAGGCTCTGTCCTGGGACCTCTGTTGTTTATAATATATATAAATGATTTAGATTCAGGTTTGAGTAGCAACATTTGCAAATTTGCCGATGATACGAAAATCGGTAGGGAAATTAATTCGGAGGAGGACTCACTATCACTTCAAGTTGATCTAGATAGGGTTTTGAAATGGTCAAAGGATTGGCAGATGCAGTTTAATGCTGATAAATGTAAAGTTCTGAGGTTAGGTAATGATGATAGAGTTACAAGATACGAGCTAGATGGTGTTGTGATTGCGAAGTCGGATTGCGAAAGGGATCTGGGAGTTATGATTAGTAAGAATTTAAAACAAAAGGATCAATGCATAAATGTTCGTAATAAGGCAAATCGGACACTTGGATTTATTAATCGCAGCGTTAGTAACAAGACACCTGGTGTGGTTCTCAAGCTATATCTTGCTCTAGTTAGGCCCCATTTAGATTATGCAGTTCAGTTTTGGTCGCCATATTATAGAATGGATATAAATTCACTTGAACGTGTCCAGCGTAGGATGACTAAGTTAATTCCCCAAATTAGAAATCTTTCATATGAAGAAAGATTAACAAAGCTTAAGTTGCATTCACTGGAAAGGCGAAGAGTTAGGGGTGACATGATAGAGGTTTACAAGTGGATGAATGGACATAACCGGGGGGATATTAATAGGGTATTAAAAGTATCAACACAGGACAGAACACGAAACAATGGGTATAAATTGGATAAGTTTAGATTTAGGAAAGACTTGGGTAAATACTGGTTCAGTAACAGGGTTGTTGATTTGTGGAACCAATTGCCGCGTAACATTGTGGAGGTGGGGTCCCTCGATTGTTTCAAGCACGGGTTGGACAAGTATATGAGTGGGATTGGGTGGTTATAGAATAGGAGCTGCCTCGTATGGGCCAATATAGGCCTTCTGCAGTTACCTTTGTTCTTATGTTCTTATGTTCTTATGTTCTTACATCGCCGTTGCCAGATAGTGACTTTGTGGACCCATCGCACTCTCGTCAATTGTTTTCTAATGATGGTGCCACCTCCTCAGTGGTGCCCCACGACACATCAGAAGGCGGTGCAGATGATGAGGGATTCACGGTGCAAATGAGTAAAAGTCAGCGCCGTAAGCAGTTGAGAAATCTTTCATATGAAGTTACAGTCTCCGTGGTGTAGTGGTAAGACACTAGCCTGGCGTTCCGCGAGCGCTATGTCATGGGTTCGTATCCTGGCCGGGGAGGATTTACTGGGCGCAAATCCCTAACTGTATCCTCTGTTTAACGCAACAGTAAAATGTGTACTTGGATGAAAAAACGATTCTTCGCGGCGGGGATCGTATTCCAGGGACCTGCCCGAAACGCTACGCGTACTAGTGGCTGTACAAGAATGTAACAACTCTTGTATATATCTCAAAAAAAAAAAAAAAAAGAAGGGCACGATCAAACCCACCAAATTCGGCTGCTGCCAGACATGTGCGGCTAGATTTTCCTCTGGGAACCACAGTAGAGGGAAAAGTGCAGTGAGGCTCTGAGGCACATTATGATAAGGTCATTAAGTTATATGTCTTCGTTACAAACGACAGTGCTGTTGTAAATGTGTTGCTAAACACAGAGTGTGCAGGCATTAAGATGAAAAAATGCAGCACCTAGGCGTCCAAAAGTAAGCATTGTCATATTCAATGTTAATAAACTCATTAAGCCTGAATATCTTTGTGATGAAAATATTGTAAACTCTAAACGTCTGAGAAATGGACTCATAGCTGCCACATGGGAAGGTGCCACGCCTATACCGGACAGAATTTACTCTAGAGCAGCTTTAGGTCGGCACTATAACATTGCCCTCTACAACCCTCCCCCTCGTAGGTGTTATAAGCAAACATCACCCAGCAAAAATCTGCTATCAGAATAATATTAAATTCTGCCTTCAGACAACACACAGCCCCCTTGTTTAACTCCCTAAACATGCTAAACATAATCTCACTCCATAAATTCTCTTGTGTCAACTACATTTACAAAACCCTGTTCTTAAATGCAAATCCTTGTCTGAAACTCTTCCTGGACAGATGAAATAGGACCCATTATCACCACACCAGAAATAAATATCTCTTTGATATCCCCAGAGTTAAACTTAATCTGTGTAAACACTCTATGCAAATAAAGGGACCCAGTTTATGGAACTCACTCCCTACTGAATTGAAAAGCTGTCCAACTTTTACATAATTCAAAATCAATACTAAAAAGTACCTAATTTCATCTTCATAGTTTTTCACTTTTTGCCTTAAAATTGCACTGTATCTATTGCTACCCAATCTCCCAACCTTTATATTCCCAATCTGAACATCTTTACCATTGTGATCATTGCTGTTTTCTTATATGTGCTGCCAATCTGTTGTATGGTGTTTATAAATCTTGTTTATCTGTATCTTTTGCTACCCAGTCTCCCAATCTTTATGTTCCCAATCTGAACATCTTTACCATTGTGATCATTGCTGTCTTATATGTGCTGTCAATCTGCTGTATGGTGTCTATTAACCTTGTTTAAATTACCAATCAAGCTGTCAATGTAATCAATCAGAGCTTTAATATAACAATGTGCTTTAATATACTTACTAAGCTCTCTCATCTCATTTTTCTCTTGCAATGTATCTTTATCATTTATTAATTCTGATAGAAATTACCTACCTAAAATTATCTGCTAGATTAAGGACCTGCCCGAAACGCTGCGCGTACTAGTGGCTTTACAAGAATGTAAATACTGTACTATCCAATGTATTCTCACAAACCCAATGTACCTTCTTGTATATATATAAATAAATAAATAAATAAATAAGTGTCAACGATGGGGACGTCACGTAGCCAGGTACTGCACCTTACCTTGAGGTTATCTTGAGGTGCTTCCGGGGCTTAGCGTCCCCGCGGCCCGGTCATTGACCAGGCCTCCTGGTTGCTGGACTGACTGCACAAGCAAAAACTTTTTCTGTGCCGTGTGTGGTGAACCTCATAAATCTGAGGTGTGTTTTAAACTCATAAAGGAACTGCAGTCAGTAAGTGAAAAATGCATAAACTGTGGCAGGAGCGGTGTTCAAGCCTGGCACCTTGACTGTGTCAAGCGACCAGCACTTAAATCACGGAATGAACTTACGAAGGTTTTTCCACTTAGGGTACCTACTTGAATACGGACATAGCCGCCACGAAGGCGCTAAGACGGAAAACAATCTTAGCTAAGAGGAAAAACCTTCGTAAGTACCTTCCTGAATCCGGCCCCAGCTGCTTAAGGCCAGGTGTCCGGCCGCGCCCACCTGGGAGAGAGGTTGCCAGGTACTGCTGCCGGCTCTAATTCCTGCGCAGAGCCACCTGGACGTAGTGTTCGTAGCAGCTGGATACCAAATACTTCACCATCTGCCAAGCACCAAGTGCATCACGGGACCAGACGACAGGTGTCTGTTCAACCTGCGCCTGCCCGTCGGGTGCCAGGAACCTGCCTCCCGGAGGTGTTGACACAACACTCGCCATACCCTTCACACCACCATGAAGAGCAGTTGCCAAATGCTGCCATCAGTCCCACTCGCTGTTCAGAGCCATCTGGAGGTGATGTTCGCTCCAGCTGGCTGCCAAACTCACCACCTTTATATTACGAAGTGCACAAGGGGACCGGTGCCAGACCGAAGACTCGTGCCATCATCCCAGCTCCCCCACAAGAACCAGGTGCTGCATCTTCTGCCAGTGGTGGGCCTGCCCCTGATGTAGAGTGGCCACTTCCTGGTTCTGCCAGTGGTGGGCCTTCCCCTGATGTAGAGTGGCCACTTTCTGGTTCTGCCAGTGGTGGGCCTGCCCCTGATGTAGAGTGGCCACTTCCTCGTTCTGCCAGTGGTGGGTCTTCCCCTGATGTAGAGTGGCCACTTCCTGGTTCTGCCAGTGGTGGGCCTGCCCCTGATGTAGAGTGGCCACTTCCTGGTTCTGCCAGTGGTGGGCCTGCCCCTGATGTAGAGTGGCCACTTCCTGGTTCTGCCAGTGGTGGGCCTTCCCCTGATGTAGAGTGGCCACTTCCTTGTTCTGCCAGTGGTGGGCCTTCCCCTGATGTAGAGTGGCCACTTTCTGGTTCTGCCAGTGGTGGGCCTTCCCCTGATGTAGAGTGGCCACTTTCTGGTTCTGGGATAATGTCACCTACTGTGAGACCACCACCCACAGCTGGACCCCACAGTCAACTGGAAGTGGGGGATAAGGAACTGGATCAAAATGAGACACAACGCAACCTCAGCCTCCCTACCACCTCGCCCTTGGGTCGCTCCACTGTTCAAGCAGTGGTTGCCCTTCGTGACCGGTTGCAGGAACACCAGCAGCGGTCACAGCAGCAAACGGAGCGGCTGCAAGAGCAACTCCAACATGAGAACAAATCCACCAGCGATATTTCGATGATGCTCACGCGTATGAGGGGACTTGTAAGCAATGACTGCCAAACTCCCCCTTCCACCCCTGAACCCTCCAAATATGTGTTCGCTTGCCCATCAGGGGAAACTTCTAGTGATCTTGAAACCTTGTGTAGTGGAGCCCTTCCACGCAGGTTAACTGCCAAAGTTGTGCTAAAGTATGTTCAAAACGACTCTATAGCTGGAAATGACCGACAAATTGTACTAGATCATTGGATGCAAATGTGTGACATTGGTAATAAACTAAGAAATGTTCCTGGACTTATATCGTAGTGCAATAGATAATATGTATATAGATAATATATATTAAGTGAACTAATAATATCAATATATAATGCTGACTTTAAATGCACAATTAACTAAGTTATCCGTCCTTAGCTGGCACATTGCATCCCTCAAAAAAAGGTTCTCAGATTTACATCACAAAGTAACAACTGAACACATCAATATTGTATGTCTCCAGGAGTGCAGAGTTCCCGCAAGATCCTCACCCCCGAAATTGCCCTCATTTGTTTCTTACAACCTCAGATCCAGTAACTCTTGCATTCTATACATCAAACAATCCCTACCCCATCAACTTCTGCCAGAAAAACAAACTGCCGGTCAACAGTATCATGGAGTGAGGATCTATGTGGGCAACTCTGTTCTCAATGTATTTAATCAATATGCTCCAGCAGGAAAGTTAAATTATATTGATCTTCCGGCCTGCGCTCAAGCAGAGCCAACCATCATTCTTGGTGACTACAATGCTAGACACAAGGACATTGGTGGCTCTCGCTTCAGTAACGGTAACGGGAATCAACTGCTGTCGCTACTAAATAGTCACCAAGATGTGCAGATTGTGGGTGATCTTGAACCCAGGCATATTTGTGGAGGCATTCTAGACCTCTGTGTTGGTTTCAACGTCTCTCACGTCTGGTGCACATCATCTATTGTAACAGATTTGTTGTCAGATCATCACCCTAGATTGACTACTCTATGTATAGGAAATACCATCCTGCCCGGTGGGACTTTCAAACGCAAACGGCTCAGTGTTCCTCCTGCTCGACGTGAAGACTTTGTCGCTCATGTGTCAGAGTGGTACAGCACTTATGGTCCCTCCACAGTCCAGACATTTAACGACGGTCTAGTACAGAGCATTCAGATGTTTGCTGACCCTTTAGGTCGGCCCCCTGCACCATCCAATAGTCGCAACGATATGAAAGGTAATAAACGCCATGCCTATTACAATGACCCCAAACTGCGTACTTTGAAACGCACTGCGAGACGAGTTGGGCTTTCATATAGGGAAACACGTACGCCAGCAATGCTCAAGCTCTTTCAGAAAGCCCTAGCCAAGGCGAGGGAGCGCATGACAGAGCTCAGGCAAGATAACTGGGAAACTTTTGTTAACAGTCTCAACTCTCACACCCCCCTCAGCCAGGCATGGAAGGATATTAAAAGAATTACAGGCGATAAGATCGGCCAAGTAGCACACCCTCACCCTCTACACAGAGCAAACGAGTTAGTCGATGCTTGGGCAACCACCTCTAGCTTCAATAATCTTCCCCCAGACATACAGTTCAGATTAAATGCTGGTTACGGAGATCGAGAAAGGCTCGTTGACTTCATGCTCCACAAGGAAGATGAATGCAACGTGCCATTTACTGAGTTTGAATTACTCGCGGCCCTAAACAAAGGCAAAGCCACATCCCCCGGTGAAGATGGTATCACTTATGACATATTGCGTCTGCTCCCTTTAGTACCAGGGAATCCCCTGCTTGAGCTGTATAATATGAGCTATGTTACTGGGGAACTTCCTATCTCTTGGACCAACAGTATAATCATTCCAATTCCCAAGCCAAATTAAGAGAATGCTTTCCGCCCAATTTCCCTTACTAGCTTACTACCACTTCCCTTACTAAACATTCGAGAGAATGGTCCTAAACCGTCTCCTCCATAGAATAAGAACCATGCTATCCCCCCAGATATATGGCTTCATGCATGGAAGGAGTGTGCATCATTGCATCACCACCTTTCTTACCCTGCACACTGAAAAGTCATATACCACCTTCCTAGATCTTAAGTCTGCCTTTGATATTGCAAATAGACATGTTATCTTGAGTGAGCTTGCAAGAATGAATATTGGTGGTCGGCTTCTTTCTTGGTTCAGGGGTTACTTATCCAACAGGAAGTCATCTGTATTTTTCCAGGGGCATAGAAGTGTAACAAGAGACTTTGAACTAGGTACCTCGCAGGGTGGTGTCCTCAGTCCTACCTTATTTAATATCTTAATAAACACGCTGTTAAACTCTGTACCGAGCAAACCCAACGTCCACATCATTAGCTATGCTGATGATATAATGATACACACCACTGGGTATGCTAACACGCAGAACACTCTTAACTTTGTATTAGACTCATGTCAGGACCTAGGTTTAGTTATCTCAGCAGAGAAAACAAAGATACACAATCGGCGCCCACCCAGGCAGGGAGAAGCTGTTCGCAAGATGCAACTACACCAGTCTCCGTGGTGTAGTGGTAAGACACTCGCCTGGCGTTCCGCGAGCGCTATGTCATGGGTTCGTATCCTGGCCGGGGAGGATTTACTGGGCGCAATTCCTTAACTGTAGCCTCTGTTTAATGCAACAGTAAAATGTGTACTTGGATGAAAAAACGATTCTTCGCGGCAGGGGATCGTATTCCAGGGACCATAGGATTAAGGACTTGCCCGAAACGCTACGCGTACTAGTGGCTCTACAAGAATGTAACAACTCTTGTATATATCTCAAAAAAAAAAAAAAAAAAAAAACTGTCTGATGGCTCCCAGCTTGACTATGTAAACAGATTCAAATACCTTGGCCTTGAGGTGCCACTGTATGGTCCTGTTGTATTCAGACTCTGTCGTCAGTATAAAGAGAGGCTCCGAGCTCTCAAGGCTGTTGCAGGTTATCACTCAGGCTATGGTGCCAATGTCAGAATTGTCAAAATGATGTACTTTGCATACATCAGATCTTTAGTGGATTATGCTGCACCTCTGCTTGCTTTGATGACTGAAAGAAAACTTGGAGGGCTTGAAAAATTGCAGAACGAAGCCTTGAGGATAATCCTTGGGTGCCCTCGTACCACAAAGATATTTAATATGAGAAAGGAACTTAATATTCCGAGCGTTGTTGATCGTGTTACTGAAATTAACTGTCAAATTGGTATATAAATGCTTAGGCTAACTCATCCTAGTCCTTGCACAGAAGCCCTCCAGAATTTCTTTATTGAAGAAAAGTGAGTGGTTGTGTTAACCGGAGCTCCTGAGTGTTGTAATATTATCATAGCAATATGGAAGTTGTAGTTAAGGACCTGGTGACTCTAGTGGGAGCCCTGAGGACAGAGTTGGACTCTCTGCGGGAGGAGGTGCGTCAGCTCAAAAAACAACGAGAAGTAACGAAGGAGGAGACCAGCAGTAAAGGGACCTCGTCTTGGAGAGTTGTGAAAGACAGGGGCCTTAAGAAGACTTTGATAAAGCCGCCTTCAAACGCCATAGCAACTTCTAATTCATTTGACGTTTTGGAGGACGAGTGCTGTGGAGAGACTGTGGATCGCGCAAAAGGGAAAGCAACGAAGAGAAAGGAAGCGCAGGCCCCTCAGAAAGTAAAGGAAGTACCTAAGCAAACATTAGTTGTGGGAGATTCCCAGATAAGGTATTTGGATAGAACGTTTTGTGCTAGAGATAGGGGGAACAGGTTAAGGGTTTGCTATCCCGGAGCTGGCATTGGTGATATTATAAACAACATGAATGATATTATGGCTGGTAATGGGAACAATCCCATTATTTGCATTAGCGTGGGAGGAAATGATGTTGGTCGAGTTAGGAGTGAGGAACTGATTCAGAGGTATAAAACAGCCATAGAGTTAGTTAGGAGCAAGGGAGGAATCCCGATCATATGTGGCATTCTTCCAAGAAAGGGAGTGGGAAATGAATGGATATCGAGGGCACTTGGTGTCAATTGCCGGCTGGAAAGATATTGCAAATCAAATGCAATATCTTTCATAGACAACTGGGAACACTTCTATGGAAGAAATGAAATGTATGCTCGTGATGGGGTGCATCTATCGAGAGCTGGGGTTGTTGCTGTTGCGAACTCGTTAGAAGAAGTGGTTAGAGGTGTTTGTTTGGGTTTAAACTGTTAGTAGATAGAGGTATGGGAATTGATTTGGAGGAAGGAGGTAATAAAAGTATGTGTTTGTGGGAGAAAGGAATTGGCAAAACGATCAGGGAAAGAGAAGGTCCGCAAAATAACAATTCACTTAGGGTATATTACACTAACAGTAGAAGTCTAAGAAATAAAATTGACGAATTAAATGCTCTTGTCTGCACAGAAAAAAATAGATATTATTGCACTTACCGAAACGTGGATGAATGTAGAAAATAGAGAACTATTAGCTGAATATCAAATATATGGATTTAAACTATTTCACACAGATAGATATATTAGACGAGGAGGTGGAGTAGCCATATATGTTAGGGACAATTTGAAATGTAGTCTCAAAGAGGAAATCAAAACAGAGCCACACACAGAAACTATTTGGATTGAATTAAACGAAAAAGCTAATAATATTATAATAGGAGTAATATATAGGCCACCAAATTTAGACAGAATGGAAGCAAAGCATCTATGGGATGAAATATCTAGAGCATCTAGATCTAACAGTATTTATGTCATGGGTGACTTTAATTTTAGCGGAATAAACTGGTTGAACAAAACAGGGAATAGTGAAGCAGAAGATTTTCTAGAATTAATTGACGATTGCTTTCTTACGCAACACATTAAGGAACCAACACGGGAAAATAATATTTTAGATTTAGTGTTAACAAACAGGGAAACGCAAATTAATGACATCGAAATAGGGAGTGAGCTAGGGAGCAGTGATCACAAAGAAATCAGATTTAGCATAGAATGGAATAGACCAGTAGGAGAAAATTCTGTTAAAGTGCCAGATTTTCGAAAAGCTGATTTTAATAGCCTAAGAAATTTTTTGGGTCAAATTGATTGGAAAGTCTTGGGTATGGGGTGTGGGCCGGTCTTGGAGCGAGACATGAACCCAGCGATAGGTGACTTAAATGGGGATTTCGATGTGGATTCAATATATAACTTATTTAAGAATATTCTAAACAAAGCACAGGAACGTAGTATACCATACAAATTGAATAGATCGAATACTAATGACCCAAAGTGGATAACAAAGAATTTGAAGAACCTTATAGGTAAAAAGAGAGCTTGGTACAAAAGGATTAAAAATGGGGAGGTCACTTTAGAACAGGAATTCATACAACTGGTTAGAAATGTTAAAAAAGAGATAAGGAAAGCAAAAAGAAACTATGAAGTTCGCATAGCAGGGCAAGCAAAGACAAATCCTAAAGGGTTTTTTCAGTTATATCGTACTAAGACTAGGGAAAGGATAGGTCCATTAAAAACTGAGACAGGTCAAATAACAGATAGCGATGAAGAGATGAGTAGTATTTTTAATAAATATTTTGTATCTGTATTTACTAAAGAGGAACTTAACAATATGCCTTCAGCCGAACAAGTCTATGTGGGTGGGGACGAGGACAGGTTGACGAGTTTAGCAGTTACCAGGGAGGATGTTCTTAAACAAATAGTAAAACTCAAACCAAACAAATCCCCAGGGCCGGATGAAGTGTTTGCCAGGGTGCTTAAAGAATGCAAAGAGGAGCTTTGTGACCCACTGTCAACCATATTTAATAAATCAATAGAGTCAGGCAGAGTGCCAGAGTTTTGGAAAGTTGCTAATGTGATACCAGTTTTTAAGAAAGGAGATAGATCACTTGCGTCTAACTATCGACCAATTAGCCTAACGTCTATTGTGGGAAAGTTACTCGAATCTATAATAGCAAATAAAATTCGTCTTCATCTTGAAAAACATAAATTAATAATTGAGTCGCAACATGGTTTTATAAATGGCCGTTCATGTTTAACAAATTTGTTATCTTTTTATTCTAGCATTGTTGAGGCAGTTGATAGTGGTAAGGATTGCGATGTTGTATACCTTGACTTTAGCAAAGCTTTTGATACAGTGCCACATGAAAGACTGATTAAAAAAATAGAGTCTCATGGTATTGGGGGTGCTATATTAAGCTGGATTAGGGCATGGCTATACCAAAGGAAACAGAGAGTTAGTATAAATGGAATCAAGTCAGAGTGGGAAAATGTTGTAAGTGGAGTGCCTCAAGGCTCTGTCCTGGGACCTCTGTTGTTTATAATATATATAAATGATTTAGATTCAGGTTTGAGTAGCAACATTTGCAAATTTGCCGATGATACGAAAATCGGTAGGGAAATTAATTCGGAGGAGGACTCACTATCACTTCAAGTTGATCTAGATAGGGTTTTGAAATGGTCAAAGGATTGGCAGATGCAGTTTAATGCTGATAAATGTAAAGTTCTGAGGTTAGGTAATGATGATAGAGTTACAAGATACGAGCTAGATGGTGTTGTGATTGCGAAGTCGGATTGCGAAAGGGATCTGGGAGTTATGATTAGTAAGAATTTAAAACAAAAGGATCAATGTATAAATGTTCGTAATAAGGCAAATCGGACACTTGGATTTATTAATCGCAGCGTTAGTAACAAGACACCTGGTGTGGTTCTCAAGCTATATCTTGCTCTAGTTAGGCCCCATTTAGATTATGCAGTTCAGTTTTGGTCGCCATATTATAGAATGGATATAAATTCACTTGAACGTGTCCAGCGTAGGATGACTAAGTTAATTCCCCAAATTAGAAATCTTTCATATGAAGAAAGATTAACAAAGCTTAAGTTGCATTCACTGGAAAGGCGAAGAGTTAGGGGTGACATGATAGAGGTTTACAAGTGGATGAATGGACATAACCGGGGGGATATTAATAGGGTATTAAAAGTATCAACACAGGACAGAACACGAAACAATGGATATAAATTGGATAAGTTTAGATTTAGGAAAGACTTGGGTAAATACTGGTTCAGTAACAGGGTTGTTGATTTGTGGAACCAATTGCCGCGTAACATTGTGGAGGTGGGGTCCCTCGATTGTTTCAAGCACGGGTTGGACAAGTATATGAGTGGGATTGGGTGGTTATAGAATAGGAGCTGCCTCGTATGGGCCAATAGGCCTTCTGCAGTTACCTTTGTTCTTATGTTCTTATGTTCTTAAGATCAGCATTGTTCCAAATGGATAACAAAAACTGGAACTCAACTCAGAATGTATCAGGTTTATAATTTGTACCAAGAGAAACAACAACGGCACTTTCCTGCACCGTGGGAGGTTACACCCTTTCCAGTTTTAATCCCTCCCTTTCCACCCAAGAAGCAAATTAGAGATCAGCCCAAGCTTCGTCTTGAGGCAAAGCTCAACGCCTTAAGCCATATTGATGCTCTGTACACAGAGCATTCTCTCTCTCAAATTATATACACTGATGGTTCCCTACACCGCCCCACGGGTGCAGCTGGAAGTGCAGTTGTTCTGACAATGGGCGATGGCTTGTACTTTGAGTGGGGAGTCCGTATAAACAACTGGGCCTCTACCCTTCAGACTGAACTATTTGCCTTGCTCCTTGCACTGAAATGTGTACAAGTCTCAATACTTGATACATTAATTATCAGTGACTCCTTATCATCCTTAATTGCTCTCAACTCTTTAAGACATAACTGTAACATGCTCGTGTCCGAAGCTAGACACAAATACAACAAAATTATTAAGGATGGTAACAGAGTCCATTTCATGTGGTCTCCATCTCATGTTGGCCTCCGAATGCATGATAGAGCTGATAAGTTAGCCAAAGAATCTGCCTTTAAAGGAGCCGTTGAGTGTAACCTTGGATTGTCAATGAGCAATCTGAGAGCAGCAGTACACCGAGAACTTCAACAAGATCTTGTAGATCTGAGGCAAAGTGAAATTGACACCAGTAATTCCATCTATCATCATACTATCATGCAAGAGGAGCCACACATCTATGGATCATCCAATAAAATCAGCAGACTTCTAGATGTTACTACTGCTCGGCTTAGACTCGGTTACAAGTATCTCTGGGAATTCTCATTATCTGCCGATGTAGACCTGACCAAATGTAAACTGTGTCAACAAAATTATTCGCACACCCTCCGTCACTATGTGATGGAGTGCGAAAAAATACGTGAATTTAGAGACAATTCTATAACCAATGTTCCAGCGATGTGTCAATATTTCATTCAAAATGATCTGCTACCAGAAATTTTAGCCAAATATCCCCAGTTTGCTAACTGTAGGTAGTAACTAAGTGATTGTAACCTATCCACCGCTGCCCACTGGATGGGGGGCGGTGTGCAGGACAAACATATCAATTGTGACACTAGCTCTCCACATATGTCAGTTGCTTAATTTAGAACCTGTACTTGAGGTCGATCTCGAACCCATTGATGATGTGATGACTTATATTGAATTTTGTAACTAGCTCATCAAGATTGTAACTTGCTTAGCTAAATGAATTGTGGGGTTCAGTCCCTGAGCCCATTATGTGCCTCTGTAACCCTTTCCACTACCGCCCACAAGATGGGTATGGGGTGCATAATAAATGAACTAAACTAACTAACTAAAAGTATTAAAAGAAACGCGTAGCGTTTCTGCCCGAAACGCTGCGCGTACTAGTGGCTTTACAAGATTGTAAATACTATGCTATGTATTCTCACAAACCCAATGTACCTTCTTGTATATAAATAAATAAATAAATAAATAAATAAATAAATAAATAAATAAATAAATAAATATATAGGAACGACCGGGGCCCACACGAACGCCGCCATCTTGAATCCGACTCGAGCCGCGTGTTCGTGAGCCGAGATGGGAGTTTGAAGTCAGTTGTGTTTGTGTTCGTTTGGCGTCATCCGGTGTATCCTCGAGGTGGCGTATTTTGCACCTTCTTTCCCTGTTTACCCGGCCTTGGGGTATCGGGGTATGGGTATGGACCCCAGGGGACATAATAGTTAGTTCTTGTTAGGGACAGGAAGCCTGGGGACATAGATATAAGCGTGTATCGAGGTGACGTATTTTGCACCTTGTTTACCAGTTTACCGTACCAGGGGGTATGGGCCCCAGGGTATGGGTATGGCCGCGGGATGTGGGCCTCAGGGGGACATAATAGTTTTTGTTAGGGGCAGGAAGCCTGTAGACATATATATAAGCGTTTTTGGAGGTCCTCCTCCTAAGTTAATTAATGTAAGTCCATTAAGACCCAAGTCATCCTAAGTCCATTAATGTAACATCACTTGTATGTATGTATGTACCTTACCTGAATAAACATATTTATTTATATTTATTTATTTATTTATTTATTTATTTATAAGTCGACCTTGCCCCATGGGTGCAGTTCGACCATAGTTTACTACATAAGACCCATTTACTGCTAGGTGAACAGGTGTATTAGGTGGAAAAAAACATGTCTCAAGCAGTTTCTATCCTACCCTCAGGGATTCCCGATTGCGAGTCAAGACCCAAGCCAACTGCACAAGAGGACTAGGGCGGTAATTACTGTGGAGGTGGCCCCACGTGGTACAACAACAGTACAGTAATATTTCACCTTGAGCTGTAGTCGTCGGGGAAGGTAGGTCTGGGAGGGCAGGTGAAGCAAGTCTAGGTTTCTCAGGAAGGGTATAGGATAGAGGGAGTCAAAGCCTCATTAGGAATCCTAGTAGCACTGCAGGTGGGCGTCGTCCGCATTGGGTCACGTGCAGTTCATATCTGTGCTCTCTCTCTCTCGACCTGCGCGGGGAAGCTGTGCACGGTCGCCGTCCATCCACCAATCAGGGCACAGTTCTGCCTACACTATGAAATGTCTCCTTTGGCGGGCACTTTGAATGTGGTTCCCTTCCACACTATTATTTATATATTACTACCCTAAGTTACACTAACTCTGGAACAGTTTTCTGATTTGTTTGAAACATTTGATTATTGTACGTAAAAAAATAGTTTAAAGTCTTGGCCTCGGTTTAACTTGCCATTCAGTATCCGAAAAATTATAAATCTCACCATTTCCCTGATTTTTGTTTATTTGTAGTTTGAGGATTATACTGTACAGTGCTTGTCAACCATTGCATCAACTTTCACTAATGTTTTAGATTGCATTTCAGCTGACTCAATGTTTCGTTAATTTTCATTACAGGAATCGGTACGAGATGATACATCAGTTTAAATCTTATGCTGACGAACATTATGCAGAATTTCTACAGGGTAGATAACAAGAAACGTAATGTTAACGATTGCCCCCGAAGCCATTACTTTGGTGATAAAATCCACCTTGCTAATAATACGGGAGCTCGAGCTGCTACCGTCACAATAACATCACAGACAATAGAAACGAGACAAATAAATCATGACTCCAAAGTTCGAAACGTTGAAGAGTCCAGTGGCGACGATCCTCGTACGTCGCCGGTACTCAGGAGTCGTTCCCGTCGGAATAAGGTGATAGAATTGCCCAGCGACTGCAAATCTTGCAAGCATTCTAATTCTGTACAGTTGCATGTAGAATGGAAAAATTATGAATTTGGAAATAGTAATGGAAAAGTTAGGCAAACTTCACCCGTCCTGAAGAGTCAGAGAAGTTGTAAATCTTTGTCAAGATCTGTAATTGCCGCTTCCCCACCATGGAAGAAGCTCCAGGTAGATAAATGCCAACCACCTGAAGGTGTCGTTACGCTGTCTTGCAAAGAAGTCACTCGTGTTGCACCACCAGAGAGTCCATCTACTTCGTTTATGAACCTTGACGACTCTTTATTGGAAAATGTCGATTTTGAAAAAATTGACACTATTTGTGCATCAGTGGAATCCACTCCAAAGAGGAAAATATCAAGAACCAAGATGACGCCATTATCGGGCAAAATTACGGGTCCTCTTGGTTTTAATCTACGCAAAACGGTGAAGACGATCGACGTGCGGAAAAAAGTTGTTAATAAAGAGGAAAATCAAATGAACGTAGACAACAAACATGGAGGCAGGAGAGGCTATAATTATGGTGTATCAAAAAGTCTGATTAAAACTTTTTCTAGTGAAGACAGTGTTTGCCCAGAGAGTACTTCTAGTAGTAACAACAGTAGCACTGCAATAAACACTCTGGCATCCAATAGTAGCTCGGCTAGTAGTACCGAACCAAAAGAGCTGGCCACGAACCCGCCAATATTCTCTGGCAGAGCTTCTCCAGATATTTTTGACGATGATGTTCTTGGTTCGTCTAACGGCAGACTTTCGGATTCCTTCGATGCCGAATTATGCCTCATTGAGGAAGGATACATCGAGAAGTGTTCTAACGAGGTTTCCAAAAGCGAGACGAAGTGTAGTGTTGTTGCTGGGTCTAAAGATTCGCCAGTACGTGCTGCGCATCACGAGGGTTCCCAGTACAAGTCTCAAGAGTCGGAGCTGAGCTTCTCCAGCACGCTCGAGTCCCAGCCACTGATTGGTCGATTCCAAGACAAATTGAAAAAATTGGCTACATTGCAACCATCAGGTGAGTAGCTGTTATTATCAGTTTATAGGAAGGGAGATATTTTCTGAGATTGTTCTAATATGTACATTAGGGAACAAATCCACAAGGGCCGTGACGAGGATTCGAACCTGTGTCCGAGAGCATCCCAGACGCTGCCGTAATCGGCTGAGCTAAGGCAGCGTCTGGGATGCTCTCGGATGCAGGTTCGAATCCTCGTCACGACCCTTGTGGATTTGTTCATTTGATGCATCACGCAATTGTGATTTGTGTGTATAATGTACATTAGGGTCCTGCAGCACAACTGTCTACTCCTTCGGCTCGCAATCGATAAACCAGAGAACTAAACCATGTGCCAGAAGACGAGACGACGATATTTCAATCCGTTCTGGACCATTCTCAAGACGATTCGACTTGAGAATGGTCCAGGACAGGCTGAAACGTCGTCGTCCCTTCATTTTCTAGTGAGTGGATTGGTCAACAAAGTGAAGGTTATCAGATGTAACTCGCCGATGCCCCTGTGGCTCGCCGATGCCCCTGTGGCTCGCCGATGCCCACCCTTCCAGCTTGTTGGTTCAGGCGGGTTTTGTTTGGTCTCGTATTTTTTTTATAATTTTTATAACCAATTTAAAAATTGGTTTGTTCTCATATATAAATTAATATTATATATAAAAAATTCTATGTATAGGTAGGTTAGGTTAGGTGTTTAGATTCTGTTGGCGATTATTTGTATTTGAAGTACGTGGGTGAAGCATTTATAGAATTGTGGTTCGAACAGAGAAAGTGTTCAGACATCATCAATTGTGAGTCGTGTGTAAACTGTTTTTCATTCATTAACAGCTGGGGGGTTTGGCAACTGGATTAATGAGCCTGGATCTTTGTATGTGTGGACAGGCAGTAAAATTATCTGGATGCGATTTTGTCCAGACAAAGCAAATATTCAGTTCCGGCTCCCGGGAGGCTCCCGGGAGGGAGCCGGTCGGCCGAGCGGACAGCACGCTGGACTTGTGATCCTGTGGTCCTGGGTTCGATTCCAGAGATGATTTCGGGGCTTTAGTGTCCCCACGGCCCTGTCCTCGACCAGGCCTCCACCCCCAGGAAGCAGCCCGTGACAGCTGACTAACACCCAGGTACCTATTTTACTGCTTGGTAACAGGGGCATAGGGTGAAAGAAACTCTGCCCAGTGTTTCTCTCCGGCACCCGGGATCGAACCCGGGAGCACTGGATCACAAGTCCAGTGTGCTGTCCGCTCGGCCGACCGGCTCGGCCAGGGTGGCTACAGGAAAAGTTTTGTTGGGAAATTCCGGCACTGTACAAACTTTTTACTCTTTCAAGCGTCTACTTCTTTCCTAACGATTTCATGTCGTGTTCCAGTCTTGCATACCAAGATACTGATTATTGTCTCCATATGATTTCCTTATTTCACCCTCGTAGCCTGGTGGATAGCGCGCAGGACTCGTAATTCTGTGGCGCGGGTTCGATTCCCGCACGAGGCAGAAACAAATGGGCAAAGTTTCTTTCACCCTGAATGCCCCTGTTACCTAGCAGTAAATAGGTACCTGGGAGTTAAGTCAGCTGTCACGGGCTGCTTCCTGGGGGTGGAGGCCTGGTCGAGGACCGGGCCGCGGGGACACTAAAGCCCCGAAATCATCTCAAGATAACCTCAAGATATGTACACTATTTTTGTTAAATAAATTTGATGTGTTTTAATAACGTGTTCGTACTGTATTAACAAATTGTATCGTGCTCTTCGTGCTCTACCATTCCACATTTACTTCTCTAGCCAACCTGGCCATAAGCTATCATCGACTGCCTTTGTTAGCATCACATAGGCGGGCCAGCCAGATGCTTCGGGCCCATGCAGGAATGTTCCTGAAAAAAATAGAAACAGTACTTAATCAGGCAGTTTCTCTCCATATTATTTCCATTCCTTACTGTATCCACTCACCTTATACCACAAATCCTTCTCAGATTGTTCATTTCTACTGCTCCAACTTTTCATTTGTCGTCATTCATACTGCTCGTTGTATGACATTCATGCAACGTACCTACAAATTCATTCATTCATACAAATTATCAACAAATGATAATTCATTTGACAAAGAATTATCGTTCTTTGTCTCTCAATCATGCGTAAAAGTTAGCACCTCCTCTCGTGTAGACCTCAGCCTGCACCTAATCCTCTCTTACTGTTTTCTAACCATAACTTTCATTTTCATACCTGGTGCTTTTTGATCAACATTTTCCTTCTAATACAGGGCCTGCTGCAGCTCCCTTGAAGTCGGAACACGAGCGTCGAGCCGAAGCCGTGGCTGCAGCCCTTGAGGAAGCTGCCAGAACACGCATCTTGGGAGAAGACTTCGAGCTTGGGCCATTTTTTGGCTTGCCTTCTAAGGTAGCCGAGGTCCTCAAGATACACCGTGGCATATCGGAACTGTATGGTGAGTTTTTACAGTTTGGGTCAATCACCAATACTATTTTTTTGGATACTAATGTAAAATACTAAACTATCGCTTGATGCTTAGCATAAAACTTAAAATAAACGTCGGATTCTTTAACTATATTAGTGTTGTATGTATGTGGATGATGTTAGGGAGTATTTTATGTATGTGGAAGATAATTAAAAATAAACATTGTTTGCGGTTTACGAGCATGTCGGGGTCAGAGAAAGCCGTCAGTCCCCCAGATTATTTATAAGCTCTTATAAATTATAGCCCAGTTGATCAGGGGGATGTACGAGTGTGTGTGTAATTACCCAAGTGTAGTTAAAGGATGAGAGTTACACTTGTGGTGTCCCATTTTCCCAGTAGAGCACGGCTGTAGTGGCCTGACGGCTGAGTGGACAGCGCTCGGGATTTGTAGTCCTAAGGTTCTGGGTTTGATCTCCGGTGGAGGCGGAAACAAATGGGCAGAGTTTCTTTCACCATGATGCTCTTGTTCTCCTAGCAGTAAATAGGTACCTGGGGGTTAGACAGCTGCTATAAGCTGCTTCCTGGGGGTGTGTAACAAAAAAGGAGGCCTGGTCGAGGACCGGGCCGCGGGGACGCTAAGCCCCAAAATCATCTCGAGATAACCTCAAGATCTCAAGATATAGCAATCTGTCATATAACGCTTTGAAACTGCTGACGTTTTTGGCTTCCCAACTTTCTCGCTTAACTTGGTCCAACCGTTCACCAGTCTGTTTGCAAAAGAAACTTTCTAATATTTTTTTGGCACCTTTCTTGAGGTTATCTTGAGATGATTTCGGGGCTTTAGTGTCCCCGCGGCCCGGTCCTCGACCAGGCCTCCACCCCCAGGAAGCAGCCCGTGACAGCTGACTAACACCCAGGTACCTATTTACTGCTAGGTAACAGGGGCATTCAGGGTTAAAGAAACTTTGCCCATTTGTTTCTGCCTCGTGCGGGAATCGAACCCGTGCCACAGAATTACGAGTCCTGCGCGCTATCCACCAGGCTACGAGGCCCCTATAGTTTGAATCTGTGTCCTCTTGTTCGTGAAGTTGCTGGTTTCAGGAATGCCTCTTTGTCAATTTGGTCGATTCTTATTATTTTGTAAGTGGCGATCATATCACCTCTTTTTCTTCTATCTTCTAATTTTTGGCATATTTAACTCCTCTATTTGTAATTCTTGTTTTTCAGTTCTGGAAGCCATTTTGTAGTATGCCTTTGCACCTTTTCCAGTTTATTGATGGGCTTCTGGAGATTTGGGCACCATACACCTGCTGCATATTCCAATTTTAGTCTTACAAAAGTCATGAACAGTTTCTTTCTTTAGCATTTCACCATCCATATACTGTAATTAAGAGATTCTGAAGTTTGAGAGATATGTTCCTCGCACACTGCTCTTTGTATTCCTCGGATGACAGTCTACTACCCAAAGCCATTCTTAGTTCTTATTCTTTGTTAGACTTCTTTAATTCCTTTCCACATAATTTGCAAGTTGTGGTTCTCTGTTTTTTCCAATTCCATAACATGGCGTTTATTCACATTGAATTCCACTTGCCACAGTGTGCTTAAAGCACTTATTTAATCTAGATAAATTTGAATTTGAAGGACAAGCCTGGCCTGGCCTCGGGCTGGGCTTGGGGAGTAGAAGAACTCCCAAAACCCCATCAACCAGGTATCAACAAGGACATGACAATCATCTGCATCTCCTATCTTCCCCAGTATCTTAGTATAATCCTCAAACATGTTCATATTTCATACAGAAAAAAATCTGTATTCCTTCTGGTAGATTGTTTAAGTAGACGATGAACATTATCGGTGCAAGAACTGAATCCTGTGGTATTACGCTAATAATACGCCTCCAGTCACATACATTACCTTTGATTAGCACTTTCATGTGTCCATCAGAAAATTTTTCATCCATGTCAGAAGTCTTCCCCCCGTCATCCCTCCAGCATGTTCCAGTTTCCAAGACTACCGCTTGTGTGAGACTCAAAATAATTTAGTTTTAGGTTCCGAGACAGTCAACTTGACTACCTTTTTCCTGTAGAATCTGTGTGGCTCTATCCTAAAAAGTTGAATTGTTACACATGATCTTCCTGTTTGAAAACCATACTGTCTGTTCGTTATTATGTCATAACTCCAGTTGTTCAACCCATTTGGTTTTAACTTTTTTTCTAGTGTTTTGACTAGCACACTTGTTGGTGATACGGGTCCATAATTTAGATGTTCTTCCCAGCTACCATTTTTGTAGATTGGAACTATGCTTGGCTTTTTCCACATATCTGCGAAGATTCTTCTTGAGGTTATCTTGAGATGATTTCGGGGCTTTTTAGTGTCCCCGCGGCCCGGTCCTAGACCAGACCTCCACCCCCAGGAAGCAGCCCGTGACAGCTGACTAACACCCAGGTACCTATTTTACTGCTAGGTAACAGGGGCATAGGGTGAAAGAAACTCTGCCCATTGTATCTCGCCGGTGCCCGGGATCGAACCCGGGACCACAGGATCACAGTCCAGCGTGCAGTCCGCTCGGCCGACTGGCTCTTCTTGTGCACAAAGTTTTTGGAATATCAATTGAAGTGGAATACCTGGTTGATACCTGGTTGATGGGGTTCTGGGAGTTCTTCTACTCCCCAAGCCCGGCCCGAGGCCAGGCTTGACTTGTGAGAGTTTGGTCCACCAGGCTGTTGCTTGGAGCGGCCCGCAGGCCCACATACCCACCACAGCCCGGTTGGTCCGGCACTCCTTGGAGGAATAAATCTAGTTTCCTCTTGAAAATGTCCACGGTTGTTCCGGCAATATTTCTTATGCTTGCTGGGAGGACGTTGAACAACCGCGGACCTCTGATGTTTATACAGTGTTCTCTGATTGTGCCTATGGCACCTCTGCTCTTCACTGGTTCTATTCTACATTTTCTTCCATATCGTTTACTCCAGTACGTTGTTATTTTACTGTGTAGATTTGGTACTTGGCCCTCCAGTATCTTCCAGGTGTATATTATTTGATATCTCTCTCGTCTTCTTTCTAGTGAGTACATTTGGAGGGCTTTGAGACGATCCCAATAATTTAGGTGCTTTATTGCGTCTATGCGTGCCGTATATGTTCTCTGTATTCCCTCCATTTCAGCAATCTCTCCTGCTCTGAAGGGGGAAGTGAGTACTGAACAGTACTCAAGACGGGACAACACAAGTGACTTGAAGAGTACAACCATTGTGATGGGATCCCTGGATTTGAAAGTTCTCGTAATCCATCCTATCATTTTTCTGGCTGTCGCAATATTTGCTTGGTTATGCTCCTTAAACGTTAGGTCGTCAGACATTATTATTCCCAAATCCTTTACATGCTGTTTTCCTACTATGGGTACATTTGATTGTGTTTTGTACTCTGTATTATGTTTAAGGTCCTCATTTTTACCGTACCTGAGTACCTGGAATTTATCACTGTTAACCCTTAAAGTGCGCATCACTTCATATGAAGTGTAAATCGTTTTACCAGTCAACTGCGCTTCACTTCATATGAAGTGTATGGGTACCGCGCACGATTTGAATGGCCCGCGGTGTAGCTGGGGGTCCCATATGCTGCCCAGGGGCTCTAGTAAACAGCGGCCATTTTGAAAAAAAATCCAGCTCACGATTCGATGGCATGGGAGGCCTCAGTTTAGCGAGAGTCACCATGGCGAGCGCACGGTCAAACGCCTCACGGGCACGCACCACTCAGTCCCTCACCCCAGAGCAAATAGCCCACGAATTATTCTCTGAAGGTGAAGAAAGTGTGTTTGACGATTCAGACAACGATGAGGATTATACACAGTTGTCGGGTGACAGTAGCAGCAGCAGTGAAAGTGAGAATGACCGCCATGCCATGGCGAGGCCTATACGCTCTCCCATGCCTCCTCGCCCATTTTCTACCCCAATTCTACCACGACCTCACAGTTCCTGTGGATATTTTCTGTTTGAGGGTGACGAGTCAGAGGGAGGTGACTCCTTTTCTGGGTTTAGTGACTCAGATCAAAGTTTTATTGAGCCTGTGGCTGGTACCAGTGGTGTAACTGGGCGAGAAATTGTCGCGTCAGCAGCATCTCGCCCGGCCAAGCGCCACCGCATGGCACCACATGAGGGACCAAGACCCTCGTGTTCACGTGCACCCACCTCACGTGCACCCACCTCACGTGCACGTAGCCGCCGTGCTTCTCGCAGACGGTATTCAGCTCCTGGTCGCCGGTATGCATCGCTTCCTCGCCGTCTTTCCTCTGCATCTCGCAGGACGCCTGGTGTACTTGAGTGGAGTGATGGTGACGATTTTATTCCTAATATTCCTCACTTTGACGATAAAGATGTAGGGATTACAAACCTTTTCCCTAATCAAGGTGAGGACATGGCTGAGATGGAATATTTTACAGCATTCTATGATGAACCACTCATGGAATACATTGTACACCAAACGAACCTGCATGCTGCTTACCTGATTGAGAGGGAAATCACAGAATTTTCACGACTGCAGCGTTGGAAAAATACCACAGTGGCGGAAATGTATGTGTTTTTGGCACTCTGTTTGTTGATGAAGCACTGTCACAAACATGCAATAAATGACTATTGGAGCAAGGACAAGACAATACCAACACCTTTATTCGGGAAATATATGTCACGAGACAGGTTTCAGATACTCCTCAGGTGTCTACATTTTGGAAGTGTTCAGGACCGAACACCTGATGATAGACTCTGGCGAGTGAGGCACTACATGAACGATGTTATTGGAAAATTCAGAGATTTTTACGTACCAGCACAGAAGCTGGTGGTTGATGAATCTCTCATACTTTTCAAGGGACGTGTTCCATTCAAACAGTACATTCCCTCAAAACGAAACCGATTTGGCCTGAAATTTTTTGTTCTTTGTGATTGTGAGACAGGATACGTGTTACACATGATTCTGTACTCGGCTAGTGATGTAGACATTCCCGGTAACGACGAACATGGATTCTCGGGGAGTGTAGTGAAGACCATCATGGCTCCGTGGATGAACAAGGGACACATTTTATACACAGATAATTACTATACAAGTCCCTTGCTAGCTCGGTTCTTGCTAGAAAATAGAACCGGATTGGTTGGTACAGTAAAGCCACAACGAAGGGAAATGCCTGTGTTTGACAACGACATTGCAGTTGGTGAGTGTCAGAGAAGGAAAAGTGATAACGTAAAAAGTCAGTTCGGTGGAAAGACAAAAGAGAGGTGAACTTGTTGACAACAATTCATGATGGAACAATGGTGAACAGTGGGAAAGTGAGCCATAAAACAAACGCACCACTATATAAGCCAGACTGTGTTTTAGACTATAATATCAACATGCGGTTGATTGATAAATCAGACATGATGATTGGCACTGCAGAGTGTGTGCGGAAGACATGTAGGTGGACGAAAAAAGTGTTCTTCCATCTTGTGGACATGAGCATGCTGAACTGTTTCAACATGTACCTTGTGAGAACTGGACGTAAGCCCACTTTCCGTGACTTTGTATTTGATGCTGCAATACAGTTATTAGGAAAGTTTGCAAAAGATGTCCCAGGTATTCAGCGGCCCATCATAAACCCACTGTTGCAGCATGCTGGTACTCCACGCCTCGCTCACACTGAAGGCTTCCTAGCACACAAACTTAAGTATTTGCCACCTGGTGTGAAGCGTGCAATAGCCCAACGTGATTGCTATGTGTGTAAAACAACGACACGTAGAGACAAGAAACGGAAGCTTGTGCAAACATGGTGTGAAACGTGTGGTATCCCATTATGTGCTGTCGACTGCTTCAATGACTACCACAGTCTAGAAATCTTCTAAGTGTGCTTCAAAGTGTGTATAGCGTGTGCGAGTGTGTAAATATGTAAACATATAAGCAGATAGCGTGTGCGTGTGTGTAAATATATACAAATATAAGCAGAACATACAATATAATAGACTGTAATGACATATTATATTGCCGTAATTGAAAACATTTGTGTGCGCCTGTGTATACTCAAATATGCAACAATTATTGATACAAAATATGTTCAAACAGTATTTGAAACACAATTAGTGAAAAAAAATTAGATAAAATGTGCTTAGACATTGTAAATAAATAGCGCGAAAATATATTTGTGGCAACTCTGGCTGTTTGAGGACCGCGCGCAACATCTCCCGGGCGTGTACTGCATGAGCGAACATGCAGATTGTGACGTCATCACCGAGCTTCTCGGCTCTATTGCAACAAAAGTAAGTACAATAGAATTTTTTTTTTATTTTTCCCGTGATCAGTGAACAGAACTTAACAGATTAGCAAAAAAAAAATTTTTTTTTTTTTTTTTTCAAAATGACATGCGCCTGTGTGGATAGCAGGATATTAGACCCCGAGCATGTTAAGGGTTAAACATCATGTTATTTTCTGATGCCCAGTCGAAAACTTTATTAATATCAGCTTGAAGTTTTTCAATGTCCTCAGCCGAGGTAATTTTCATACTGATTTTTGTGTCATCTGCAAAGGATGATACGAAGCTGTGACTTGTATTTTTGTCTATATCTGATATGAGAATAAGGAAAAGCAGCGGTGCTGTAACACTGTAAAAGTGTTTGGTTTAGGTTAATACATACATAGAGTACATGAGTCACAGACAAGGATCTGAGAGGCGCCAGTTGTCTG
Source organism: Procambarus clarkii (assembly GCF_040958095.1). Lineage (NCBI taxonomy): Eukaryota > Metazoa > Arthropoda > Malacostraca > Decapoda > Cambaridae > Procambarus > Procambarus clarkii. The sequence goes on from NC_091204.1 coordinate 8,567,255, forward strand.
CCTGAGATCTCACACCTCTAACCGTTAATGACCCCAAGTGACCTGAGGTCAGATCATGATAATTTCACCTTGCTTCCGCTAAGCGTATAATTGGAGCCGGGTAGCCTTCAAACATGCCGACGTTTAAGGAGTGGCTTGGTAGTGCCGGAGGCTATCTACTTGTGGGCGGAGTTAGCTACTAGGTTCCCCAATAAATACTCGGAGAACTATCGAGCAGAGAGCATTGACAGACAGAACGGCAGTCAGGAGAGCAGAGCAGACGGGAGGCTGTCGGCCGGCAGGGCGGGAGTCTCCGTCAACTACAGACCCCCCCCCCCCCCCCCTCTCTATTCAACTTAGACTCAGTCCTCGGTGAGTGAACATTAAGGTGACTTGGTCGTGTTTTACAAGTGTTGTGTGATGATCAGGGGCAGTCAAGTTGTAGGGTTCTCGAATTCTTGGAGGATGACTCACTTTGAATATTAATTGTTAACATTTTTATTGGATTGCTTAAGTTATGATACTTATCATGAAAAATATAATTGTTGAATTTATTATTTAAATGGTCTTTCACTGTGTTCCTTAGAGATTTTGAGTTGAGGTGAGAAAGCCTCTGTAGTTACTGGTTTCATGGTTTAATGAGTACATGTTTGGAGTTGATACATGGTACAGAGGGAACATACTAATAATGAACTCATGATAACATCCTTTGAGTATTTTGTGATACAGGCAAGTTCCATTCCTTGTCTTGTGTGTAATGATCATGAATGGATGGTGGCAGCATTTCGTCTTCTACTATCTACTCTTCTACTTCTACTATCTACTTTTCTACTTCTACTATCTACTCTTCTCCTTCTACCTATCTACACCTCTCCCTCCACCCCTCTCTGAACTCTCACTTTCAACTAATGACCCTCCTCGCTCCTCCGACCTCTCTGCCTCTCACCCCAAACCCTCACTAATTACTTCACTATTCATTTCTTTCCTTTCGTTTTCTCTTATACGTTTGTGGCTATGATTCTGTATTCTAGAGTTCTCTCTAGAGTTTCGGGTAGCTGATCAAGTGACGGCGCCTTGTAGTCTTAGCACCTAGGTAGTCGAATACCTAGGTTACAAGGTGTTGAACGAGAGAGGCTGCCTTAGGAACTCTGGGAGTGCTCTAGAATAGTTAGCTGACTGGGGACGGGATAACGGACTAGAGAGAGCTGTTTCCCCCGGCCTCGTTAGTTAACTGGGGGGTGGAATAATGGACAAGATAGAGCTATTTTCCCCCACCCCCCGTTCAATGATGGCAGCGGTGTTGAACAATGTTGTAGGTAGTGGTGTTCTTTTAACATTGTTCAGTCCCACGTGTCTTTTTGCCGCTCAGGCGCTATCAGGGAGATCTTGACAGGTGTTTTACTTTCGCGATTTAGCGAGTTTTTTTCAGGCTAGGAGATAGTGATTCTCTAGTGTTGTGGTTTAGTGATTTTGTGAGTTTTGTGGTGTTCAGGGAATGTTCACCAGAACTTGCGTGTGTAGTGATTTATGTTAGTAATAAGATTTGGCGATTTGGGAACTTAGCGGTGTTGGTAGTGCAGGTCAGCTGAGTGTGACAGGTGACCTCGCATGTCCCACGGGGACACCCAGCCACCGCTGGTCTCCAGGTCAGTGGGGAGTGGCAGGTGTAGTTCTTAAATAGATTTTAAGTAGTTTTTAGTGGTTCTGCTCAGATTATTGCGATCGACTGTTTTACTCCATTTGAACGCAATAACCCGAGGTGTACTGGTCTTGTACAGCATGCTAGGGGGAGGCTTAGTATGTCAGTAGACTTCACGTTGGGGACGCTCGACGTTAGATAGTCTGGTCACAGGGGTGGCAACAGTTTTGAGTTGTTGACCGGCGGAGAAGCTAGGAAAACACTCTGGGTCACGTAGGTGGCTGTAGGTTAAGGGTGGGAGTAACGGCGGTTAATTAAGTACTTAAGATTAGGAACGGTACAGTTAAGTTTAGGCTAGTGTTTTGTCTATTAGTTTTGATTTTTTTTGTGTGACAAGTTAAAAGTAGTGATGACCTTATTCTCTCTTCTCTAACTTTACTCTGTTACTGTTTTATGTTCCACCAAGTCAATATCATCCAGAGTTAATTGAATTATTAAAATTTAAGTGTAGTTGTTGCCAGGAGGAGAGCTTATAATTGGACTGTGTGAACCCTATACAAACTACAGGGTCACACAACAAGATGGAACACGGGTATTGTTGCCTTTCTGTTCACCCACAGGTGGGAGCCAGAAGAGAGGAGAGACGCACATACAAAAGAGGGAGACGGCTGCTGTGTACCATACTCACGGGCGTTTATCACCACCACCATGACCAGCCCTCTCGGTCAGTCAACATTGGTCTACCCAGTGGACCCCAGGTCGTTCTGCAGACGACCCAGTAATGATGGAAGAGGAGCAACAACGACTCCAGTCTGTCCCACCAACATCGGTCTACCCAGGATGGACCCCAGGACGGACAGACCCCCAATGGACCCCAGGTCGCTTGTCTAAGACCCATGGGAGGAGGAAGAGAGAAGAAAGAAGAAAGAAGAAAGAAGAAAGAAGAGAGAAGAAATAGAGAGAAGAAAGAAGAGAAGATAAGACAAGCTGAGTGAGACATGATACCTAGTGTCCCTTGCTGGTGTCAGCATCATTGCATGGAGCGTAATTGCAAGACAGGATCGTTTGCCTTAACTGGCCGCCCCTCCTACAAGCATGTTGCTCTGTTGAGTGATTCTTCCTGTGTCATGCGGACTTGATGTGGCTGTCAGAAGTAGCTCTCTGAAGGAGGCGTGCTGGAGCAACAGGGAGGAAGAAGAGTAGGATGGGATTTCTACTGTTGGCAACTATATGAAGGTCTCGAAACTTGTAGTCCCTATAGCTGTGAAGAACCCCAATATACGTCTCTCATGGTGACTGACGTAGGGCCAATTACAGATCAGCTGGGACAACCGAATTCCACGGTCCTGTGCGCAGTTCAAGTAGTAACGGCTTTCGGGTTGACCAAGTGTTGTTGTGCGTTAACGACGGAGAAGCGACGGAGGCAGTGGTGTTGAAGAAATGTGGTACAGGATTATCTACAAGACCAAGCAGTGACGTCGCCCAGCCAGAGACAATGGACGTCTGTCTACATATTTCATTTTTTAGAGTAGGATGATGTATATTTGTTTAGCTAGGATGTATTCTTTTCGTTAATAAAGTTGTCGCACACAGCTAGCTTGCTTTAGCAGTGTTGCAAAAACTTTATTTTCGGGGAGAAGGGGAGATGTAACACTGTAAAAGTGTTTGGTTTAGGTTAATACATACATAGAGTACATGAGTCACAGACAAGGATCTGAGAGGTGCCAGTTGTCTGCCTGAGATCTCACACCTCTAACCGTTAATGACCCCAAGTGACCTGAGGTCAGATCATGATAATTTCACCTTGCTTCCGCTAAGCGTATAATTGGAGCCGGGTAGCCTTCAAACATGCCGACGTTTAAGGAGTGGCTTGGTAGTGCCGGAGGCTATCTACTTGTGGGCGGAGTTAGCTACTAGGTTCCCCAATAAATACTCGGAGAACTATCGAGCAGAGAGCATTGACAGACAGAACGGCAGTCAGGAGAGCAGAGCAGACGGGAGGCTGTCGGCCGGCAGGGCGGGAGTCTCCGTCAACTACAGACCCCCCCCCCCCCTCTCTATTCAACTTAGACTCAGTCCTCGGTGAGTGAACATTAAGGTGACTTGGTCGTGTTTTACAAGTGTTGTGTGATGATCAGGGGCAGTCAAGTTGTAGGGTTCTCGAATTCTTGGAGGATGACTCACTTTGAATATTAATTGTTAACATTTTTATTGGATTGCTTAAGTTATGATACTTATCATGAAAAATATAATTGTTGAATTTATTATTTAAATGGTCTTTCACTGTGTTCCTTAGAGATTTTGAGTTGAGGTGAGAAAGCCTCTGTAGTTACTGGTTTCATGGTTTAATGAGTACATGTTTGGAGTTGATACATGGTAATAACATCTTTTGAGAATATTTTGATACAGACAAGTTCCATTCCTTGTCTTGTATGTAATGATCATGAATGGATGGTGGCAGCATTTCGTCTTCTACTATCTACTCTTCTACGTCTACTATCTACTCTTCTACTTCTACCTATCTACACCTCTCCCTCCACCCCTCTCTAAACTCTCACTTTCAACTAATGACCCTCCTCGCTCCTCCCACCTTCTCTCCCTCTCACCCCCAAGCCCTCACTAATTACTTCACTATTCATTTCTTTCCTTTCGTTTCCTCTTATACGTTTGTGGCAATGATTATGTATTCTAGAGTTCTCTCTGGAGTTTCGGGTAACTGATCAAGTGACGGCGCCTTGTAGTCTTAGCACCTAGGTAGTCAAATACCTAGGTTACAAGGTGTTGAACGAGAGAGGTTGCCTTAGGAACTCTGGAGGTGCTCTAGAATAGTTAGCTAACTGGGGACGGGATAACGGACTAGAGAGAGCTGTTTCCCCCGGCCTCGTTAGTTAACTGGGGGGTGGAATAATGGACAAGATAGAGCTATTTCCCCCACCCCCCGTTACAGTGCAAGGAATGTACCCTGAGGTACAGAGCTTTTCACTGCACTTGGACTAGATTTTATATGGTTGACAGTTACTCGCTGAGTCCTGTTTGACAGAAAACTGAGTATCCAGCGTCCTACTTTACCGGTTATTCCCATTGACTTCATTTTGTGTGCTATCACACCATGGTCACATTTATCGAAAGCCTTTGCAAAGTCCGTGTATATCACATCAGCATTCTGTTTCTCTTCTAATGCCTCAGTGACTTTGTCGTAGTGCTCAAGTAGCTGTGAGAGGCACGATCTTCCCGCTCGAAATCCATGTTGGCCTGGGTTATGAAGGTCATTGGTCTCCATGAAATTGGTGACCTGACTCCTAATCACTCTCTCAAATACTTTTATGATGTGCGATGTTAGTGCAACTGGTCTATAATTTTTTGCCAATGTTTTGCTCCCTCCCTTGTGTAGAGGGGCTATGTCTGCTACTTTAAGTGCATCTGGTATCTCCCCCGTGTCCAAGCTCTTCCTCCACACTATACTGAGTGCCTGTGCTACCGGCACTTTGCATTTCTTTATAAATATTGAATTCCATGAGTCTGGACCTGGGGCCGAGTGCATGGGCATGTTTTCAATTTCTTTTTCAAAATTTAGTGCGCTCGTGTTTATATCAGTTATATTTACAGGGGTTTGAATATCCCGCATAAAGAAATTGTCTGGATCTTCCACCTTCATGTTGTTTATTGGAGTGCTAAACATGTCCTCATACTGCTTTTTTAGGATTTCACTAATTTCTTTGTCATCCTCTGTGTATGAACCTTCACTTGTACGAATAGGTCCAATACTGGCAGTGGTTTTTGCTTTTGATTTCGCATATGAGAAGAAATATTTTGGATTTTTCTTTATTTCCTGAATGGCTTTCTGTTCTAACTGCCTTTCTTCAGTTTCATATGAGTGTTTCAATTTCCGCTCGATTTCTTCAATCTCCCTATTTAAATTATTCCTTCTTTGACGGGAAATTCGTGTCTGCATAAGCAGTTCCGTTATTTTTTTCCTGCGTTTATAGTGTCGTATGTGTTCTTTTTCTATGTTAGATCTCTTTCTGGCTTTCCTCAAAGGAACATGTTTCAGACAGACTTGATACGCTTCTGAAGTCAGTTTTTCTATTCCATCTGTAGGACTTGTATTACTTAGAACAGTTCCCCATGGAATGTTTGTAAGTTCCCTGTTTATTATCTCCCAGTCTATCCTTTTATTATTAAAATTGAATTTACTGAATAGCCCCTCTCGCTTTATCAACGTTTTAGTTCTATTCTGAGTATTGATGGTCGCTTGCACTTCAATGAGCTTGTGATCTGAATATGTGGTATCTGATATCGTAATGTCTCTGATAATGTCTTCATTGTACGTAAAGACCAGATCTAGAATATTTTCATTTCTCGTTGGCTCCGATATCTGCCGATTGAGTGAAAATTTGTCACAGAATCTAAGTAGTTCTCTAATCTGTGGTTGGTTAGGTCCTGATAGATTTCCTGGTATAATATTATTGTTTGCTATTTTCCACCTGAGACTAGGCAAGTTGAAGTCACCTAGGAAGATAATATCAGGTATCGGGTTCTCCAAATTATCAAGGCTATTCTCTATTTTGCTTATCTGTTCTGTGAATTCCTCAGCCGTTGCATCTGGCGGTTTGTATATTAGTATAATCACTAAATTTATTTTCTCTATTTTTAATCCCAGTACCTCTACCACCTCATTTGTAACGTTTAGGAGCTCCGAGCATACAAGGTCTTCCCTAATATACAGACCCACTCCTCCATGTGACCTAATTTTCCTATCACACCTGTATAGGTTATATCCTGGAATCCAGATCTCACTGTCCAACAATTCCCCTGCATGGGTTTCTGTGAAAGCTCCAAATACTGCATTTGACTCCGTGAGGAGGCCATTTATGAACTGTACTTTGTTGTTTGTTCTTGTTTTCAGTCCTTGTATGTTGGCAAAGATGAATGAGGTTACTCTATTAGTGATAGTTTGAATGGGAGACTTTTTCGGCAAGTCCATTATTCGTGGACATGCTCAGCTCAGTTGCACATTCTTGCAGCACCCAAGGTGAAACTCCATCTGGTCCAATTGATTTATTTCTTCCTAGCCCATTGAGTAATTTTTCCACTTTTCCAGGCCTCCTGGTTGCTGGACTGGTCAACCAGGAATTTTACCCTGGTTTCCCAGGAAAAGTAACTGAAACATTGTGTAATTACAGATTGGCAAAAAGAGTGCATTAACGAAGGCAGCGGGTCTAAAAACCTCCTCATTTCGTTGCCAACTAGTGGCGGCAAGACTCTGGTTGCGGAAGTGCTTATGCTTCGTGAGCTGCTGCTTAAACAGCGTGACGCAGTCTTCATACTACCCTATGTGTCCCTGGTGCAGGAAAAGGTAAGATAGACATAAGACACTGAGATAGCCTTGGGGAGTAGAAGAACTCCCAGAACCCCATCAAGCAGGTATCAAGCAGACACGTTCATGCAGATGGATGATAATTGCAATTACTGTATGTTATAAATTCATGTTTTACTCATTAGAATAAAAGTTTTCTACATGGTGAAAAAAACATTAATATCTTTGAGGTGTAGTTAGTGTTAGGATTCATTAATAGGTTTTTGATTTTGCATCTCAAAGGATATTACTTGCTGGTCAAAATTGTACAGCTGAAATGTTAACTTTTAATGAGTTATGACAAAATACAAAAACCAGTGTTGAAGGTAATGAAATGCCCTTTCCTGGGTGAGCCTCGGTGGCTCCCTGAAGCTATATTGCTGAGATAGCCTTCCAATACTTGGCCACATCATTGAAACACATCCTCTTGGCCTACTGGAGCCATGAATAGAACCTGGGGCCAGATTCACGAAGCATTTATGCGAGCACTTACGAACCGGTACATCTTTTTCTCAATCTTTGGCAGCTTTGTTTACAATTATTTAAACGGTTAATGAGCTCGGAAGCACCAGGAAGCTGTTTATAACAATAACAACAGTTGATTGGGAAATTTTCATGCTTGTAAACTGTTTAATAAAAGTAACCGAAGCCGTCAGAGATTGAGGAAAGATGTACACGTTCGTAAGTGCTTGCGTAACTGCTTCGTTACTCTGGCCCCTGGTACACTTGGAGAGGCAGAGGGACTAGGTGATTGTTACAATCACCCTTACCTGGGAAAGCATCCAGAAAGTAGACAAGACAATTAACTGCATAGTTCAAGAAAACAAAGCACCAAAACAGCCAACAGACACCACAATGGAATTGCTTGAAACGACATGCAGAGGAACCTTAGGTGACGAGCAGCCCCATCTACGGGCATTTCAGGTAACGAGTGAGCCACTCGCAGAAAATTTGTCTCGATTGACGAGCTTCCGCTCGATTAACGCGAGAACCACATGGTGCTTCCTAGCATTCCCACTGGTTCTCTGATACCTGGATGATGGGGTTCTGGGAGTTCTTCTACTCCCCAAGCCCGGCCCGAGGCCAGGCTTGACTTGTGAGAGTTTGGTCCACCACGCTGTTGCTTGGAGCGGCCCGCAGGCCCACATACCCACCACAGCCCGGTTGGTCCGGAATGTCTTTTAGAAAACAGTCTAGTTTTTCTCTTGAAGATGTCCACGGTTGTTCCGGCAATATTTCTTATAGTCGCTGGGAGGACGTTGAACAGCCGCGGACATTTGATGTTTATAGTGTTCTCTGATTGTGCCTATGGCACCTCTGGTCTTCACTGGTTCTATTCTGCATTTTCTTCCATATTGTTCACTCCAGTACATTGTTATTTTACTGTGTTGATTAGGGACCTGGCCTTCCAGTATTTTCCATGTGTATATTATTTGGTATCTCTCTCGTCTCCTTTCTAGTGAGTACATTTGGAGAGCTTTGAGACGATCCCAATAATTTAGGTGCTTTATCTCGTCTATGCGTGCCGTATATGTTCTCTGTATTCACTCTATTTCAGCAATCTCTCCTGCTCTGAAGGGGGAAGTGAGTACTGAGCAGTACTCAAGATGGGACAACGCCAATGACTTGAAGAGTACAACCATCGTGATGGGATCCCTGGATTTGAAAGATGATGATGTTTCGCAAGACGAGCATGTCATATGATGAGCTCGGTGCCGGAACGCATTTAATTCGTTAACCGAGGCACCACTGTAGTTCTATCCAAGCTAGATACGAAACACCTCCAGCATGCATGTGAATAGATTCCAGCTGGTGGCATCCCACACTTGGTCCGCTGTTGATAGGCCACAAACAGACATCCTAACCTAACCTGACCTGACCTGACATGACCTGACCTGACCTAACTTAACCTAACAGACATCCTAACCTAACCTAACCACACAGACATCCCTGGTTGGGAGGAGGCAGGGAGTTAGTGCCCCTGGTTGGGAGGAGGCAGGGAGTTAGTGCCCCTGGTTGGGAGGAGGCAGGGAGTTAGTGCCCCTGGTTGGGAGGAGGCAGGGAGTTAGTGCCCCTGGTTGGGAGGAGGCAGGGAGTTAGTGCCCCTGGTTGGGAGGAGGCAGGGAGTTAGTGCCCCTGGTTGGGAGGAGGCAGGGAGTTAGTGCCCCTGGTTGGGAGGAGGCAGGGAGTTAGTGCCCCTGGTTGGGAGGAGGCAGGGAGTTAGTGCCCCTGGTTGGGAGGAGGCAGGGAGTTAGTGCCCCTGGTTGGGAGGAGGCAGGGAGTTAGTCCCTGGTTGGGAGGAGGCAGGGAGTTAGTCCCTGGTTGGGAGGAGGCAGGGAGTTAGTCCCTGGTTGGGAGGAGGCAGGGAGTTAGTCCCTGGTTGGGAGGAGGCAGGGAGTTAGTGCCCCTGGTTGGGAGGAGGCAGGGAGTTAGTGCCCCTGGTTGGGAGGAGGCAGGGAGTTAGTGCCCCTGGTTGGGAGGAGGCAGGGAGTTAGTGCCCCTGGTTGGGAGGAGGCAGGGAGTTAGTCCCTGGTTGGGAGGAGGCAGGGAGTTAGTCCCTGGTTGGGAGGAGGCAGGGAGTTAGTGCCCCTGGTTGGGAGGAGGCAGGGAGTTAGTCCCTGGTTGGGAGGAGGCAGGGAGTTAGTGCCCCTGGTTGGGAGGAGGCAGGGAGTTAGTGCCCCTGGGGCTAAACCAGAACGTTTCATTACAGTCGGCACTAATTTTCTGGGGGGAAGCCCCTTGATGACTCCCTGAAGCTGACAGAGAAAAAGAAAAAACGTCACTTGTTAGGGAGGAGAGGCGGCAGCTATAACCGAAAAAAATCACCAGGCCGGGAAATCTGGCCCAGGGCAAGACAAGTCGTAATGGGACCAGGAATATTAACCAAATACTTGGCTGCCAAGACCCCGTTAGATCTCCAAAACCCCCAAGCCAGAATATCGGCCCAAAACATATTAGTGAAAAATTTGATCAACGCCACGATCTTACGAGCATCGTGGACCCCGAGGTTAGATTTCAGGCTAGTTGGCTTTAAAGGCACGGTGAATGACCTGGAACAAACGTGCCTTGGAACAGGGAACTAAGGAAATCTGATCAACAAACCGCACGTCCACCTAAGCAGAACTGGTGGCACACGGTTAGCGACAAACTTCTGCTTCCGGACAAAGCGGATGATTCACCCTCCAGATGGACAAACCAAGCATCAATTGCCAAGGGACCCCTCTGGAAGCCAGCAGTTTCATTCTTTGTCAGGAAAGATAGAGATGGAGGCAGAACCTTTGCTTCCTGAGATAATGAAACTCCTCAACCCAATAACTGGAGAAAAGCCAACCAAAACAATGCCTTAAGAAAAAATATCAGATACTGAAGGGTCAACCATGATCTGAGGGGAAGAAAAAAATTTATTTACAGTACCTGGGACCCAGATTCACGAAGCAGTTACGCTACTACTTACGAACATGTACATCTTTCCTCAATCTTTGACGGCTTTGATTACATATATTAAACAGTTTACAAGCATGAAAACTTGCCAATCAACTGTTGCTATTGTTATATACAGCCTCCTGGTGCTTTAGAGCTCATTAACTGTTTAATAATTGTAAACAATGCCGCCAAAGATTGAGAAAAGATGTACAGGTTTGTAAGTGCTTGCGTAACTGCTTCGAGAATCTGGCCCCTGGTCTCCAGCATGACTACACCCCACCTAGGACCAACGTGGCAAAGTATTGGAAAGTTATCTGTGATATAGGCTTCAGGAAGTTAACAGGGAGACCTGTTAGCCACACAAAAATAAAGTATATAAAATCATTCAGGGTTAACAGGAAAATTTTATAGTTTAGTCATAGCTTGTAAAGAAAATGTTGCTCTTGTTTACTAATTTCTGAAAATGTTCAGTTCTTGCTATTTTCATATTAGGTACGAGGTTTGTCTCCTTTTGGAGTGGAACTGGGGTTTCTCGTAGAGGAATATGCTGCCAGCAAAGGAACATTTCCCCCAAAGCCCAGACGAAAAAAGTAAGTAAACTATTTTGTAATGTGTGGTTTTTGTTTGAGGTAGCCTCTAATCACTTCATTTAAAATTGATTAAATTTATGAGGAAAGCCCATTAACTTGGACTGACCAATAAAGCGAGAACCTTGCTTCCTGCAGGGTCGATTCCTTGATTCCATCCTCATATCCCAGTTATTTGTCTTTGTAGGGCTTTCTGTTAATAATTGCCTTAAAATCTTTGCCTTAAGTGCCCCTCTGCATTTATATATAGAACAATTAACTTGGACTGACCAATAAAGCGAGAACGTTGCTTCCTGCAGGGTCGATTCCTTGATTCCATCCTCATATCCCAGCTATTTGTCTTCGTAGGGCTTTCTGTTAATAATTGCCTTAAAATCTTTGCCTTAAGTGCCCCTCTGCATTTATATATAGAACACCTATGCTACTACCACTGTCGACCACTTGTTTAGCCACACAAGCAACCACCACCACCACCACCTATGTTCTGCATACCCACAACACACACAAACCATACCCATACCCACGTCTCAATCCACCACCAGTCGTCCACCCCACACAAACCATACCCATACCCACGTCTCAATCCACCACCAGTCGTCCACCCCACACAAACTGTGCCCATACCCACGTCTCAATCCACCACCAGTCGTCCACCCCACACAAACTGTGCCCATACCCACGTCTCAATCCACCACCAGTCGTCCACCCCACACAAACTGTGCCCATACCCACGTCTCAATCCACCACCAGTCGTCCACCCCCCACAAACCATACCCATACCCACGTCTCAATCCACCACCAGTCGTCCACCCCACACAAACTGTGCCCATACCCACGTCTCAATCCACCACCAGTCGTCCACCCCACACAAACTGTGCCCATACCCACGTCTCAATCCACCACCAGTCGTCCACCCCACACAAACTGTGCCCATACCCACGTCTCAATCCACCACCAGTCGTCCACCCCACACAAACCATACCCATACCCACGTCTCAATCCATCACCAGTCGTCCACCCCACACAAACTGTGCCCATACCCACGTCTCAATCCACCACCAGTCGTCCACCCCACACAAACTGTGCCCATACCCACGTCTCAATCCACCACCAGTCGTCCACCCCACACAAACTGTGCCCATACCCACGTCTCAATCCACCACCAGTCGTCCACCCCACACAAACTGTGCCCATACCCACATCTCAATCCACCACCAGTCGTCCACCCCACACAAACCATACCCATACCCACGTCTCAATCCACCACCAGTCGTCCACCCCACACAAACTGTGCCCATACCCACGTCTCAATCCACCACCAGTCGTCCACCCCACACAAACTGTGCCCATACACACATTTCAATCCACCACCAGTCACCCCTACACAATCAAATACATACTCACCATCCTACTAAGTATACACACATCACCCCTTCCAACCCACATCAGCCATATGTCGACCCTATCCATTCTGAATAGGCCTGGTTGACGACTGGGCCGCAGGGACGCTAAGCCCCCAAAAACACCTCAGGGTATTCTAACCTATCTGAATATCCTCCCACACCTAACCATAAACACACACCCCCTCCACCATTAACCATTACACGCAGAGATCACACTAACGTGATGCATCAAATGAACAAATCCACAAGGGCCGTGGCAAGGATTCGAACCTGCGTCCGGAAGCATCCCAGACACTGCCTTAATGGACTGAGCTGCGACAGATCAAAAAGAGTTGATACCGAAGTTCTACTGAACTTACTGGATCCCGTAGCCTCTCCGAGACACAAACCAGGATTATACACAACTCCCCCCAGCACCCGACCTTAACCATTGTGTATAGTACATACCTAGCATATGAACTAGGAATACTGTCTATAATAAAACAAATGTTTAGTTTCACTTCTATTTTTCTTCAGACGAGTTATTTACGTAGCAACCATAGAGAAGGCATCAGGACTTGTAAATGCCCTTCTGGAAACGAGACGTATTGAAGAGTTGGGCCTCGTGGTGGTCGATGAAGTACACATGTTGGGCGAGAATGGAGGGCGAGGGGCAACGCTGGAAGGGGTTCTCACCAAGATGCGCTATGCAGCACGTAAGTCTTGCTGTTCTCACAAATGTGCTACACTGCATGGAAAAGTTGCTATATGCAGCACGTAAGTCTTGCTGTTCTCACAAATGCACTACACTGCATGGAAAAGTTGCTATATGCAGCACGTAAGTCTTGCTGTTCTCACAAATGTGCTACACTGCATGGAAAAGTTGCTACTGTATATGCAGCACGTAAGTCTTGCTGTTCTCACACATGCGCTACACTACATGGAAAAGTTGCTACTGTATATGCAGCACGTAAGTCTTGCTGTTCTCACAAATGTGCTACACTGCATGGAAAAGTTGCTATATGCAGCACGTAATTCTTGCTGTTCTCACAAATGCGCTACACTGCATGGAAAAGTTGCTATATGCAGCACGTAATTCTTGCTGTTCTCACAAATGCGCTACATTGCATGGAAAAGTTGCTATATGCAGCACGTAAGTCTTGCTGTCCTCACAAATGCGCTACACTGCATGGAAAAGTTGCTATATGCAGCACGCAAGTCTTGCTGTTCTCACAAATGCGCTACACTGCATGGAAAAGTTGCTATATGCAGCACGTAAGTCTTGCTGTTCTCACAAATGCGCTACATTGCATGGAAAAGTTGCTATATGCAGCACGTAAGTCTTGCTGTTCTCACAAATGCGCTACACTGCATGGAAAAGTTGCTATTCCCATAAATGTTATGAGCATATTCTCACTCGGTTATTCTTGTAAATGTGCCCCGTTCCATGGAAATATAGAAGTGCATACAAACATGTTTCATATGCATGAATGCAGCATGCTATTTAGTATCTCACTATTAGGGACAGAAAACCCAGGCTTGGAGTAGAACTCTCGGAACCCGATCCGGGTACTGTCACACAACGGGCTCTACTTAGATCTGAACATTTACATTTGGGTACTGTATCAATGAATTATTTTTTCTATTTTAATTAATGTGTAGCCTCAATAATAGCTGTTAATTTATTCCATTTGTCTGCAACCCAATTAGATAATAGATGGATGGGGAAAATAGACACATTCTGTAATCTGGTAAAAAACAATCTATTGCAATTTCTTTGCAGCGAAAGTTCGGCTTGTGGCTATGAGTGCGACAGTTGGTAATCTGAAGGAATTGGCCCATTATTTGGATGCCAAGTTGTATACTGGAAGCTTCAGACCTGTACAGCTAACTGAATACGTTAAGGTATGTAAGATGTTAACCCAATTGATCCAATAAATTAATATATAGTTTCGGGTAATTGACGATCACGAAACACTGATCATTTGTATGCGGAAAATCCACAGAGAAACGTAAAAGAAAGATGGACGTTTCGGCCAATGAAGGCCGTTGTCAACACCCAATGGCGTGTTGGTGTTGACAATGGCTTTCATCGACCGAAACGTTCATCTTTCTTTTCCGTTTCTCTGTGGATATTCCGCAGGCAAATATAGTTTATTTAGGTAAAAGTACATACAGTACAGGTATTGAGTTACAAGCAGAATGTTGGGTTCCAAGGTAGAGCTAGTATATACTATCCCTAAAGCCACTACAGTAATATGCATTTACCATAAAAACTCATTGGCATTCATTAAACTTAATTAGAAAAAAATCCTCATGTTTAAATGTTACAGTGAAGAGGGTGTCGTAGGCTGGTTAACTCGTAGGTAAATATAGGTTCCTGGGGTATATAGTTAGTTTCAATGAAGAGAAAGAGGAGCACAGACCAGTTAACGTACAGGAATAAGTTCCCCAAGTCTACTGTTAGGTTCATTAATTCAATCCTGAGAGAGAGAGAGAGAGGAAGGGAGGTACACATGCTTGGTGATTGGCAATTGTTCAACTACAGCTTTTTTTTATATAGGTTTCAGTTGTAATTAACACTTAAGATCAGTAAGGTAAAGCAGTTTGAGTATCCAGCAGTAAACTAAGCTTAGTAGCTGGCTAATTGGTAGTATAGGTATACCAATACTTTGACTAATACGTTCAGATTTTCTGGGGTTGCCTCCCAGTAGCTCCCTGAAGTTGTCGTAGATATTACTCCTAGTTACTAGGTCACGTCAGTTGCAGGAGCTGTGTTTGGCCTGCCGGGGATCGGGGCCACAACCTGGCCCCCTCAGAGGTGTAGAGAGCAAGTGACATTGTCACCCCACCAGGAAAGCAGTCAGAAAGTAGGCAGAGCTTTCTCCTACCAGATAAGGAGGCCTGGTTACTGACCGAGCAGTTTCAAGGCTTCAAGTCCTGTAAACCCAGCCTGTATAGCTTTGCTAACTTTCTGGGTGCTTTCCTAGTGGGGCGGTGGGATGTCACTTCCTCTCTACACCACTGTGAGAGGGGGGCCAAGCTCTGGCTCTGGGGCCAGATTCACGAAGCAGTTACACAAGCACTTGCAAACCTGTACATCTTTACTCAATCTTTGGCGGCTTTGTTTACAATTATTAAGGGGTTAATGAGCTCTGAAGCACCAGGAGGCTGTTTATAACAATAACAACAGTTGATTGGCAAGTTTCATGCTTGTAAACTGTTTAATAAATGTAACCAAAGCTGTCAAAGATTGAGGAAAGGTGTACACGTTCGTAAGTACTTGCATAGGTGCTTCGTAAATCTGGCCCCTGGTCCCTAGTAGGCCAAACACAACTCCCACAAGTGATGTGACCGGGTAGCTAGCAGCAGTCGGCATAATAGCTTCAGGGAGCCGTCAGGGCTCTACCAGAAACGGGCATTTCATTACATTCAACGGTGGTTTTTGTTAGAGATTAGATCTGTACCCATCTATGTTACAAAGAAATTTACATAATAACCTCTTGGACAGCAGCAGTAACAAATTTGTCATTCATGCCTATGTGCAAAATATAATTTTTCATTATAGAATTATTAATTAATATTATGCAAAATGTAAGAACACAAATAAGGGGATATATATATATATACACTGTTTGACTGGGTGGAGGTGCTCTGAAGGGTTGCGTGGCGAGTGTGTCTGGCACCTGTCAACACATACGTTACAAGTGGAGTACCACAGGGTTCAGTTCTTGCACCAATGATGTTTATTGTCTACATAAATGATCTACAAGTTGGTATACAGAATTATATGAACATGTTTGCTGATGATGCTAAGATAATAGGAAGGATAAGAAACGTAGATGATTGTCATGCCCTTCAAGATGACCTGGACAAAATAAATATATGGAGCACCACTTGGCAAATGGAATTTAATGTTAATAAATGCCATGTTATGGAATGTGGAATAGGAGAACATAGACCTCACACAACCTATATATTATGTGAGAAATCTTTAAAGAATTCTGATAAAGAAAGAGATCTAGGGGTGGTTCTAGATAGAAAACTATCACCTGAGGACCACATAAAGAATATTGTGCGAGGAGCCTATGCCACGCTTTCTAACTTCAGAATTGCTTTTAAATACATGGATGGCGATATACTAAAGAAATTGTTCACGACTTTTGTTAGGCCAAAGCTAGAATATGCAGTGGTTGTGTGGTGCCCATATCTTAAGAAGCACATCAACAAACTGGAAAAGGTGCAAAGACATGCTACTAAGTGGCTCCCAGAACTGAAGGGCAAGAGCTACGAGAAGAGGTTAGAGGCATTAAATATGCCAAAACTAGAAGACAGAAGAAAAAGAGGTGATATGATCACTACATACAAAATAGTAACAGGAATTGATAAAATCGATAAGGAAGATTTCCTGAGACCTGGAACTTCAAGAACAAGAGGTAATAGATTTAAACTAGCTAAACACAAATGCCGAAGCATTATAAGAAAATTCACTTTCGCAAACAGAGTGGTAGACGGTTGGAACAAGTTAGGTGAGGTGGTGGTGGAGGCCAAGACCGTCGGTAGTTTCAAAGCGTTATATGACAAAGAGTGCTGGGAAGACGGGACACCACGAGCGTAGCTCTCATCCTGTAACTACACTTAGGTAATTACACACGGTGCCCGACTTTGCCGACACATCGTGTGTTTTCCTCAGACGTTTCACTGATTAAAGTGAGTATTTATAGAGTAAAGGAAAGTAGTGCTATTGGAAACTGATTGCATATCTACTGTTAAGGGGGTATGATTCAAATCACATGATGTAAATATTATTTTTCCTCCCTGAAGGAAAGCAAGCCAGTGTGTGTGCCTTCACATATAGGAAATAACATAACTAGAAGTACATAGAAATTATAATGCCAAATGACAAAATATTGAAGCCGTACGAGGGGATCGATCCCTCGTCTCTGAACTGCTCTTAGGCATGTACCTGCGGATGGCAGAGATGCAGGTTTGGTGCCATCATATGGCTTCAGTATTTGCTCACAGGTTGTTCTTGTACTTTCACTGTGGAAAACATTCCTTGTTGCAGATAATGTTAAGAGTGTTTTACATACGGAAATTTTGTTTTGGTATAGAAGGAAATATTTGTGTGCACACACGTGTATTCTGAATAAAAGTGATGCTTCTTGCAGATTGGCGAGCAGGTGTGGGAAGTAAACTCGGCTGCCCGAGTAGATGAAGATTTACTAAAGAATCAGCGCCTTTGCTGTTTTCCGGTAAGTAAAATTTTGGGGAGTTGTATTCTATCTTTACATAACATAATTCAGTACAAGTGACAAATGGATATTGTTGCACTGATAAATGCAATGGATTGCAGTCTGACCACTTGCCGCATATCAACTGGTAAAAGGTTGAGCTCTCTTGGGGTCTCGTTCAGTGGTGTATAAAATGACATTATTCTTTAACCCTTGCACTGCACACCTGGTTTTGGCAAAAATGTCTTGGGGCAATTGTCAAGGACATATTCTTGTTGTTTACATAAATATTCTGGTAAATTTAATGTCAAAATGTTTCCAAACTCAACTATTTTCATTTAAAAACAGAGTAATGAAAACATTAAAAAACATTAAAATATAGCCTAATTAAAAACAAATAGCACAACTCTCAGAGCGCCTAAAGGCGCTTTGCGCAGTGCAGGGGTTAAGAGGTTTCATAATCATTTATTGTGATATAATTATGATTTTTGTGGCAAAGGGTTTGGAAATAAATGGTCTTAAGAGTATAGGTAAATAATAGATGGTATATGCTATATAGTTTGTGTGGTCATTGAATACAATATATATGTTGTTGAATATCATATATGTATACAGTGGTACCTCGGAATGCGATTGTCCCTGTATGCGAGGTTTTCGGAAGGCGAGCAGTATTTACTCCAAAAATTTGTCTCAGAAGGCGAGGGTTACTTCGGGACGCGAGTTTGTTGATACGCGTACAGGCCGACCTAGCGCGTGGTGGTTCGGCGATCGTCGCCCCTCCGCCCCGCCGCCCCTCAGTTTACCATTGTCTCGTGCTCAGTGACTACCCCCACATCAATTCTTCTCGCGGATTTTCAGTGTTTTGTTGGATTTTTGGTGATTTGTCTATACAATTTGTTATTATATATCTCACCATGGGTCCCAAGAAAGCCAGTGGTAAGGATAAAGGCCAGAAAGCTCATGTGAGGATGACAATAGAGGAGAAACAAGAGATCATTCGGAAGCATGAGAACGGTACACGTGTTGTTGAACTTTGTAGGCAGTACAACAAAGCCACATCAACAATATGAACTATACTTAAGAAGAAAAATAAGATTATGGGTGCTAAAGTGGCAAAAGGAGTAAGAACATTAACGGCATAAAGACCACAAATACTTGAAGAAGTGGAAAAGTTGTTATTAATTTGGATACACGACAAGGAGTTGAGGGGTGATAGTGTTTCGGAGGCCATTATTTGTGAGAAAGCCAGGGTGTTGCACGAAGACCTTCTAAAGAATACCCCTGCAACGAGTGATGCAGATAAGAAAGAGTTTAAGGCAAGCAGGGGCTGGTTTGAAAAATTTAGAAAGAGAAGTGGTATCCATAGTGTTACAAGGCATGGGGTTATGTGATGTGATTATGGAAGGGGACTCCCCTTCCAAACAGTAACTCCTCTCCTCCTCCCCCCTCCTCACCATCTTCCATACGCCTACAGCACTCGACAGCAAGGTAAGTAATAACTGGAACACAGTTTTGTAGGTTTATTTAGATGAATTAGGTAAATTAGGTATAAAAATTTAGTTTGATGTGGGGTTTTTGGGGTAGTCAGGAACGGATTAATTCATTTCCCTTTATTTCTTATGGGGAAATTAACTTCGGAATGCGAGTTTTCGGAAGGCGAGGCGTCTCCAGGAACGGATTAAACTCGCATTCTGAGGTATGCCTGTATATATTTATGATACTCCTCTCTTGACCTTGTTGTTAATGGAGGGTTGTAAATACGGTAACATCTTTATGGTCCTAACTGTTATCATAGCTAGTATGAAGCTCTGCTTCAGGAGGCTGGGGTCGTTCTTGTCTTTGATGGGGTGGTTCTTCTCCGACCACGGCGGTCTCCGGGTTTGGGGGCCCTGTGCCTTCTTTTACCAATTTTGAGGTAAACTCTGGAGCTGGAGCCCCTGGGGCAGTTCATTGTTGCCTTCAACCTCATTCTGACCATTCCTGCGACGGCGCTGGGACCAATCGTATTGGCATGTGCCTTGCCATTGGAGAAACTCGGCGCCATGGAGAGCCCAGCCCAGGAGGGTCCAGCCTTCCTTGGCTAGACCTGCTGCATGGGTGAGCAGTTTCTCCCCCATATCAACCTACCCTGGCGACCGACAACCGGAGCGCAACTCCATAGTCTCCCGAGACTGATGAATGTCGACTACTATAAAGTCGACTTGAGAATGGTCCAGGACGGACCGAAACGTCGTCGTCCCTTCACACTCTAGTGTGTGGTCTGGTCAACCTACTATAAAGTCCTTCTGGTCGATTACCTTCTGGATTTCTATCTCCTCCAAGCTCCAGTGTTCTTGGAGATGGGATACAGTACTTGGAATATTGCATTCCATTTGTCTCTATTTGTTAGTTTTGTCTCAACCTGATGATGTGAGGATGCAGTTCTGTCACCTGTTCTTGCAATTCTACTCCATTATTTGTAATGCTGTCTGCATTTGCATTCTAAATTTGATACTACTCGCTTGTGTGTGGGTGAGTCGTTTCCTCCTGGCAGGTAGATTCTTCCTTTGAGGGAACCCCATTCCAAAGTATGGTATTTGTGAGTGCTAGTCTAGTGTCATACTCATTCACGGGGCTCTTTCCTAACCGTTGAGATTAGGCTCAATATCTTGCTGTGCCCTGTTATCCTCCTCTTGCCGTGGCCTTGCTTCTTGTTATCTCCCCAACTCCATTTCCTGTCCCTCTTTTTGTTTCTCTTCCTCTTGACTTCCTTTCTTATTTCCTTACTTGTGTTCCAATCAGGGAACACACAGCCATATCTTACACCCTTCTCTTTATCTTCTGTCACTATATTCTTCACTGGAAGAATTTTTTGGAAGGTAATTCCTGGTATTTTGGTTGGTCCCCTGGTTTATTGGTTGGTCCCCTGGTTTATTGGTTGGTCCCCTGGTATATTGGTTGGTCCCCTGGTATATTGGTTGGTCCCCTGGTATATTGGTTGGTCCCCTGGTTTATTGGTTGGTCCCCTGGTATATTGGTTGGTCCCTCCCTGGTATATTGGTTGGTCCCCTGGTATTTTGGTTGGTCCCCTGGTATATTGGTTGGTCCCCCCTGGTATATTGGTTGGTCCCCTGGTATATTGGTTGGTCCCCTGGTATATTGGTTGGTCCCCTGGTATATTGGTTGGTCCCCTGGTATATTGGTTAGTCCCCTGGTATATTGGTTGGTCCCCTGGTATATTGGTTGGTCCCCTGGTATATTGGTTGGTCCCCTGGTATATTGGTTGGTCCCCTGGTATATTGGTTGGTCCCCTGGTATATTGGTTGGTCCCCCCCTGGTATATTGGTTGGTCCCCTGGTATATTGGTTGGTCCCCTGGTTTATTGGTTGGTCCCCCCTGGTATATTGGTTGGTCCCCTGGTATATTGGTTGGTCCCCTGGTATATTGATTGGTCCCCCCTGGTTTATTGGTTGGTCCCCTGGTTTATTGGTTGGTCCCCTGGTATATTGGTTGGTCCCCTGGTATATTGGTTGGTCCCCCCTGGTTTATTGGTTGGTCCCCTGGTATATTGGTTGGTCCCCTGGTATATTGGTTGGTCCCCCCTGGTATATTGGTTGGTCCCCCCTGGTATATTGGTTGGTCCCCTGGTATATTGATTGGTCCCCTGGTATATTGGTTGGTCCCCTGGTATATTGGTTGGTCCCCCCTGGTATATTGGTTGGTCCCCCCTGGTATATTGGTTGGTCCCCTGGTATATTGGTTGGTCCCCTGGTATATTGGTTGGTCCCCTGGTATATTGGTTGGTCCCCCCTGGTATATTGGTTGGTCCCCCCTGGTATATTGGTTGGTCCCCTGGTATATTGGTTGGTCCCCCCTGGTATATTGGTTGGTCCCCTGGTATATTGGTTGGTCCCCCCTGGTATATTGGTTGGTCCCCCCTGGTATATTGGTTGGTCCCCCCTGGTATATTGGTTGGTCCCCCCTGGTATATTGGTTGGTCCCCCCTGGTATATTGGTTGGTCCCCTGGTATATTGGTTGGTCCCCTGGTATATTGGTTGGTCCCCTGGTATATTGGTTGGTCCCCTGGTATATTGGTTGGTCCCCTGGTATATTAGTTGGTCCCCCCTGGTATATTGGTTGGTCCCCTGGTATATTGGTTGGTCCCCTGGTATATTGGTTGGTCCCCCCTGGTATATTGGTTGGTCCCCTGGTATATTGGTTGGTCCCCTGGTATATTGGTTGGTCCCCTGGTATATTGGTTGGTCCCCCCTGGTATATTGGTTGGTCCCCCCTGGTATATTGGCTGGTCCCCTGGTATATTGGTTGGTCCCCCCTGGTATATTGGTTGGTCCCCTGGTATATTGGTTGGTCCCCTGGTATATTGGTTGGTCCCCCCTGGTATATTGGTTGGTCCCCCCTGGTATATTGGCTGGTCCCCTGGTATATTGGTTGGTCCCCCCCTGGTATATTGGTTGGTCCCCTGGTATATTGGTTGGTCCCCTAGTATATTGGTTGGTCCCCCCTGGTTTATTGGTTGGTCCCCCCTGGTATATTGGCTGGTCCCCCCTGGTATATTGGTTGGTCCCCTGGTATATTGGTTGGTCCCCTGGTATATTGGTTGGTCCCCTGGTATATTGGTTGGTCCCCCCTGGTTTATTGGTTGGTCCCCTGGTATATTGGTTGGTCCCCTGGTATATTGGTTGGTCCCCCCTGGTATATTGGTTGGTCCCCTGGTATATTGATTGGTCCCCTGGTATATTGGTTGGTCCCCCCTGGTATATTGGCTGGTCCCCCCTGGTATATTGGCTGGTCCCCTGGTATATTGGTTGGTCCCCTGGTATATTGGTTGGTCCCCTGGTATATTGGTTGGTCCCCTGGTATATTGGTTGGTCCCCCCTGGTTTATTGGTTGGTCCCCTGGTATATTGGTTGGTCCCCTGGTATATTGGTTGGTCCCCCCTGGTATATTGGTTGGTCCCCTGGTATATTGATTGGTCCCCTGGTATATTGGTTGGTCCCCTGGTATATTGGTTGGTCCCCCCCTGGTATATTGGTTGGTCCCCCCTGGTATATTGGTTGGTCCCCTGGTATATTGGTTGGTCCCCTGGTATATTGGTTGGTCCCCTGGTATATTGGTTGGTCCCCTGGTATATTGGTTGGTCCCCCCTGGTATATTGGTTGGTCCCCTGGTATATTGGTTGGTCCCCCCTGGTATATTGGTTGGTCCCCTGGTATATTGGTTGGTCCCCTGGTATATTGGTTGGTCCCCTGGTATATTGGTTGGTCCCCTGGTATATTGGTTGGTCCCCTGGTATATTAGTTGGTCCCCCCTGGTATATTGGTTGGTCCCCCCTGGTATATTGGTTGGTCCCCTGGTATATTGGTTGGTCCCCTGGTATATTGGTTGGTCCCTCCTGGTATATTGGTTGGTCCCCTGGTATATTGGTTGGTCCCCTGGTATATTGGTTGGTCCCCTGGTATATTGGTTGGTCCCCCCTGGTATATTGGCTGGTCCCCCCTGGTATATTGGCTGGTCCCCCCTGGTATATTGGTTGGTCCCCCCTGGTATATTGGTTGGTCCCCTGGTATATTGGTTGGTCCCCTAGTATATTGGTTGGTCCCCCCTGGTATATTGGTTGGTCCCCTGGTATATTGGTTGGTCCCCCCTGGTATATTGGTTGGTCCCCTGGTATATTGGTTGGTCCCCCCTGGTATATTGGTTGGTCCCCCCTGGTATATTGGTTGGTCCCCCCTGGTATATTGGTTGGTCCCCCCTGGTATGTTGGTTGGTCCCCCCTGGTATGTTGGTTGGTCCCCCCTGGTATGTTGGTTGGTCCCCCCTGGTATATTGGTTGGTCCCCCCTGGTATATTGGTTGGTCCCCCCTGGTATATTGGTTGGTCCCCTGGTATATTGGTTGGTCCCCTGGTATATTGGTTGGTCCCCCTTGGTATATTGGTTGGTCCCCTGGTATATTGGTTGGTCCCCCCTGGTATATTGGTTGGTCCCCCCTAGTATATTGGTTGGTCCCCCCTGGCATATTGGTTGGTCCCCTGGTATATTGGTTGGTCCCCTGGTATATTGGTTGGTCCCCTGGTATATTGGTTGGTCCCCCCTGGTATATTGGTTGGTCCCCCCTGGTATATTGGTTGGTCCCCTGGTATATTGGTTGGTCCCCCCTGGTATATTGGTTGGTCCCCTGGTATATTGGTTGGTTCCCCCTGGTATATTGGTTGGTCTCCCCTGGTATATTGGTTGGTCCCCCCTGGTATATTGGTTGGTCCCCCCTGGTATATTGGTTGGTCCCCCCTGGTATATTGGTTGGTCCCCTGGTATATTGGTTGGTCCCCCCTGGTATATTGGTTGGTCCCCTCTGGTATATTGGTTGGTCCCCCCTGGTATATTGGTTGGTCCCCTAGTATATTGGTTGGTCCCCCCTGGTATATTGGTTGGTCCCCCCTGGTATATTGGTTGGTCCCCTGGTATATTGGTTGGTCCCCCCTGGTATATTGGTTGGTCCCCCCTGGTATATTGGTTGGTCCCCTGGTATATTGGTTGGTCCCCTGGTATATTGGTTGGTCCCCCCTGGTATATTGGTTGGTCCCCCCTGGTATATTGGTTGGTCCCCCCTGGTATATTGGTTGGTCCCCTGGTATATTGGTTGGTCCCCCCTGGTATATTGGTTGGTCCCCCCTGGTATATTGGTTGGTCCCCCCTGGTATATTGGTTGGTCCCCCCTGGTATATTGGTTGGTCCCCCCTGGTATATTGGTTGGTCCCCCCTGGTATATTGGTTGGTCCCCCCTGGTATATTGGTTGGTCCCCCCTGGTATATTGGTTGGTCCCCCCTGGTATATTGGTTGGTCCCCCCTGGTATATTGGTTGGTCCCCCCTGGTATATTGGTTGGTCCCCCCTGGTATATTGGTTGGTCCCCCCTGGTATATTGGTTGGTCCCCCCCTGGTATATTGGTTGGTCCCCTGGTATATTGGTTGGTCCCCTGGTATATTGGTTGGTCCCCTGGTATATTGATTGGTCCCCCCTGGTATATTGGCTGGTTTCCAATGTGCCAGGGTCTCCCTCTTTGGGTCACCACACTGACAATGAGGAGACGAGAGCTAAATGTGAGCTAGCCGAGCTCACTTTGCTTCACTTAGGTTAGAAGCTTCCACATAGAATGCTAATCAGAATGCAGTTACAATCAACACACACACACATCTGATTGGTTAAACTATGGCCTTCTCTGATGTCACTGGGTGGACGGGCTATCAAAACCATTGGCGAAGGTCAGGGCATGTCACGCCAGCCCAGTCGAGAGCCACCCTTCGCTGCCTTGTACTCTTGCACCATCCAAAATGGCGACGAGATCCACCCAAGAGAATACCGGCGAGATGTATAAACTGCCATCTTCTAGTATAACCAGACGTCGTATGTCATCACACTCGCATGACATTTGAACTGCCAGTGTGATCATGGATCCGTAGGGAGCCTCGTAGCCTGGTGGATAGCGCGCAGGACTCGTAGTTCTGTGGCGCGGGTTCGATTCCCGCACGAGGCAGAAACAAATGGGCAAAGTTTCTTTCACCCTGAATGCCCCTGTTACCTAGCAGTAAATAGGTACCTGGGTGTTAGTCAGCTGTCACGGGCTGCTTCTGCGGGAGTTCTAAAAGCCTTCCGGGAACCAGCGCCAGAACCTGGTTCACCCCTTCGCAGAGGTTATCTTAATCGAGATGATTTCGGGGCTTTTTTTTTTTTTAGTGTCCCCGCGGCCCGGTCCTCGACCAGGCCTCCACCCCCAGGAAGCAGCCTGTGACAGCTGACTAACACCCAGGTACCTATTTTACTGCTAGGTAACAGGGGCATAGGGTGAAAGAAACTCTGCCCATTGTTTCTTGCCGGCGCCTGGGATCGAACCCAGGACCACAGGATCACAAGTCCAGCGTGCTGTCCGCTCGGCCGACCGGCTCCATTGTTTTGGAGCATTGTCAATGCTCCAGAGGCATTGGCAGCGGTGACATTTTGCCACGTCACCGGAGAAAACAACCAGAGAGTTATTGAGTCAAACCTCTGTTGCATTCAAGAGACTGAAGCTTTGAAACTTGCTTAATGAACTCCCTCTGCTATATAAACAAACTTTCAAGTTGTTGCAAAAGTAGCGCAAGCTCCTTCGCACTACCTCCCTCACTTGTTTGGGAGAGGAGGAAATAACCCGCTGTCTGTCGGGGTCTGAGCCATCGGCGACGTGATGATCTGTCGCTGATGTAGTAGTGGTTTCCGAGTCGCCTCTTGTCGGTATGGGCTCCTCTGTGCAGCTAAGTGGTGTGGTGTGTTGAGAATGGTTTTGGCTTTGAGAATGCTTGGAGAGATCTTCGATTCTTTGATCTTGGATATCTTAGATTCTGCCACGTGTTCAAGGTTACCTTCCCTATATGCTTCCTAGTGCTGGTCTTGCATTGCCAGAGTTGTCTTCTTTATTGTGTTCAGGAGCTGCTTCCTGTTGGTGGCTCTCGCCTAAGGTGTATTCAACCAAAAAGTGTACATCGGTTATTCATTCTTGCCCTGAACATGGTTTTGAAAAGGATCACTCGTTATAGAAAATAAATTCTTCAATAATTACTAGTTTCCTTACCATGGATTTTGGTAACTTTATTGCCCTTCTTGATACCGATACTAAGCAAATGGTAAAAAGCATAAAACGTTTACACATTAACATAGACAATGCCAGCAATGTGGTCATTTTTCCAAATACACCATGTTTAAAACCATGCCTGCTGCCAAAGTATAAATAAATATATAAATATAATATAAAATTAATATTGCATTTGTGTGAGAATGACAGATATTTCATATGGTAGAATTATTGGGGTACAACATCACATGCAGAGATCATACTAACGTGATGCATCAAATGAACAAATCCACAAGGGCGATCCATTCTTTTTAACCCTGTCGTAGCTCAGTCGATTAAGGCAGTGTCTGGGATGCTCCCGGACGCAGGTTCGAATCCTCGTCACGGCCCTTGTGGATTTGTTTATTGGGGTACTAGTTTGCTAATATACTGCAAGTGAAGACTTTTGTGATATGACCCAGTACAGCAGTAGTGAGCAGAAGCGGTTGGATGCCGATATGATTGGCGGTTTAGTCGGAGAAGTGGTGCCTAATCACTCCTGCCTGGTCTTTTGCCCGACACGACGCAACTGTGAGACCTTGGCAGAATTAATTTGCCGGATTCTGCCGCGAGGTTTGATTCAGGTAAGATTGTAATTCAGTTTTATGTCGATTGTTTTGATTACATTTAATATGGAGTGAAATATCTCCTTAACATCCTGACATCATATACTTTATTTGTGGTGTTTAATGCTATAAGATGCATGCCAGATGTATCTACGATGATAGTCACGTGTACATATTGATGTTACGTACATGTGTCCATAAAACGCTTTGTATTTATAAACTCCTTTTCTGTGGGGAGCCCCTACGGCTCCCTGGAGCTTATCGGGCTAATGTGTGTTATGTTAGACCGGGACATTAGCTAAGGAGTTCAGACCTACCAGGGACCAGCGCCAGAACCTGGCCCCTTCAGAGAGGTTTCAGGGAGCAATGGCCCTGGAAAACCCCATATGGTTGGGGGTTTTCCTTATCTGCCATCGACCGGGGTTAGGCACCCAGAAAGGTAGGCGTAACAAAACAAACCCCACATGGTAAGAAACTACAACAAAAACCGAACAGAGAGGTAGAAAACTCCCTACAATCCCAAGGAAACAAGCAAACAAGCAAACATCACACTTTACTGCCGCGCCGATCGTCCGCGCAGCCCTCCCCACCCCGGGAGGGGGAGGGGGGAGCCCCGGACCTACCGCGCCGGCTGCCAAGCTCTAGTTCGTTCGCTAATGTCAACCGGGATTGACGCTTCTCTGGCCTCAGTTTCCTAGGCGGTGTTTGCCTTGTGTGGCGTTCACTGCCGTGTGTTGTGGTGTGCGGTGGCCAGGAGTACTTCATCAGTGCCGGGGCTGCATGTGCTTAGTGGCTGACTTCCCTAAGCGCCCTGTGAGTACTGCCCTTGCGTTACAGGGTTATCTTCCCTGGGGCGTTCGGGAACCATTCCCGTAGAGGTTCTTGCTGCTCGGCATTTGCCTCGCCCTTGGGGCCAGCTGGGGCTTGGGGCCCTTGTTTGGCCCTGGGTAGGGATTGGTATTGTGCTGGTTAGGGCGTCAAGGTGTTGCGCAGCCTGCCACCTAAGCGGCGGCCGGTTTCTGTTGCCTCTGGAGACGGTGTACTTTTGCGGGGTTTTTCTTTTGTTTTTCTTTTTCTTGCCTGGTGGGGGTCTGCCTAAGGTGGTTATAGTTCCACTGGTAGTGTTTGGCGGCCCTCTGCTAGGCCCCCGTGCTTGTACACGTCTCGGGGGTTTTCAGTGCTATAATCTACCCTCTTGTTATGTTTGGGTTTCTTAACCGGTTAGCAACACCTTGCCCGGGCTTCCCGTAGTTGTTACCCTACGGGCCCTGGAAACCCCTGTCTGGGCTCGGGGGACCATTGAATGTGTCTTCCGGGTTCCAACCCGTCTTGTACGGGATCGTTGGTTGCTGTTCCCTTGTCTCCGGGTGACAGTCGCCATTTTTACCTCCGTCATGCTGCCTGTTGGGTCACTGACACCTTGACCCGGAGTCTTGCGAGTGTTTCTCTGCTTGTTCTCCAGTACTCTCCTGATGTTATTACTGTTCAGAGTACAGGCGGCATCCGTGTTGCAAGCTAGGTTAGGTTGCTGCAACATGCTAGGTTGGTTTCCCACTCGAATGCCCCGTGGCCGCCCCGTTTGGTTAGGTGCTGCTCGCCCCTTTCTCTCCATGTTCCCGGCTCCGGACCGTCTGCGTGTTTCTGGGTCGGGGCGGGGTTCAGTTGCGGCAGAGACTCGGGCGGTTTTCGGGGGATGCCCCGTTCGGGTTGGGGACGGAGGTTTGAGCCTGTGCCTCCTGCCAAGGCTTCTGGGTCTTACCAGCGGCCCTTTCTTGTTGCCTTCCCCATGGGCTCTTGCTTTTCTTTCAGGGCGGAGGGCTTGGAGGACGGCTCTGCCCCGGGGCCTCTGTTGTTGGTTCCCGGGGCTGTGGGGGATGCCTACTAGCAGTTCTGGGGCGGTTTTGCCCCTTCAGGGGTTTTTCTGCTGTTGGGCGTCGTTTTTCGCCCTTCCAGTCTGCTAGCTTCCCACATTTGCTGGCGTGTTTTTGTGTATTAAGCGTCAGTCACAGCCCCTGCTGGCGGCCATTTTCGTCTGCCGGTTTCCCGGCGTGGCCACCAGGGCGGCGTTGCCACCAGGGCGGCGTTGCCGTTTGTTTACATGCGTCTGGGTGTGCGAGCGAGCGTCTCTGGTGAGTTTTCAAAAAATTTGCAGGGTTTTTGTTCTCCTGTTGTCGTTTCTTTGTTTTTCTGGTGTTTTCTTGCCGTTGCCTGTTCCTCTGGGAACGTTTGGGTGTTGATTTTGGGTCTGAGCCTCTGGGTTTAGGCTCAGTGCCCCTGGCTGGTATGCTTGCTCCCACACCTTGCCCCTCGGTTTTCGGTCTGTTGGGACCGTTTTCCCAGGGCGTTCTGCTGGGGTCTGTGCTTTGCCTTTTAGTGGTGTTCTCCGCCGGCAAATGTGGTGGTTTGGGCTCCCCCTGGTTCGATGCTGGGTTCCTTTGGGTTCCTTGGTTTCGTTCTGGAGGTTTCTTCCTCTTGGGCCCCCTTTTGTGGGTTCAGGGGACTTTGTTTCCTCGTGTGACCCGGTTCTGCCTTTTGGGGTTCCGGGGTCTTCCTGGCTTGCAGACTGAGCTTTTTGGGTCTTGGCACATGTTGTGGTTGTGCTGGGACTTTGTGGTTTTGCTGTCGAGGTGGGCCTTTTGATGCAGTTTTGTGCCTTCTTTGCCTGGCCGGCGTAGTGCTCTTTGCCACTAGTCGGCGGCTTGTGCTTTTACAATGTATGTCCTCACCTAGTTGTGCTTGTGGGGGTTGAGCTCTGGCTCCTTGGTCCTGCCTCTCAACCGTCCGTCAACAGGTGTATCGGTTCCTGTGCCTCTTGGGCTCTGTCATGTCTACATGTGACATTGTATGGGGGTCAGCCTCGTTCCTTGTGTGAGGAGTCGCCACATTACTTCTTAGTGCTTTCCCGTTCCCATTCTGACACTCACCAAAAAAAAAAAAAAAAAAAAAAAAAAAAAAAAAAAAAAAAAAAAATAACTAATTCTATCTGTGGCTCTTTTGGGTACTCAGTTTCCACCTGTGTCCCCTAGTGCGTGTGCCCCTTGTGTTACATAGCCTGTCCTTCTCAACCCTGTCGATTTCCTTGGGTATCTTGTATGTGGTGATCAGGTCTCACCTCACTTCCTCTTCCAGCGAAGTGTGGTTTCATTCCCGTAGTCTCTCCTCATGACTTCGGTAGTGTACTTTTTCTTTCTGAAGGGGTTCTGTTCCCTTCTCTGTTGACTGGGCGCTGGGGGAGCAGCTTGCTCTGTTGCCTCTCGCTTGGTCCCGCTGTTGGTGGGCGCTTTGGGTTGTCTTCCGGCCTCTGCTGGCGTCGGAGGACGGCTTCTCCCCCTTGGGGGGGGTTCAGAGCTGGCGGGGTGGCTTCTTCCCTGCGCTTCGTCATTTCCTCTTCGTGGGTGCGTGGGGCGTGGTCGATCCGCCCCATCCTTCTGGGCTTCCCGTCTGCTCTTTGCAGTCATGAGCTTTTCCCGTCTGCTCTTTGCAGTCATGAGTTTTTCCAGTCTGCAGTTCTTCTGGACTACTTCCGTCTGCGCCCTGGATCCTCTGCCCTGCTCGGAGGACTGTTGTCTCCTGTTCGGATTCTGTTAGGGCCGGGTGCATGGATGGTGGACCTGGACCTCCAGGTCACTTCTTGGCACGTTCCTCTCCAGTTTTTCTGGGGCTAGCACGGTTGGTAATTCCCTATGTGTACTTACCTCTGTGTAGTTACAGGATGTGGCCTACTCTCGTGGTGTCCCCTCTTCCCGGCACTCTTTGTCATATAATGCCTTGATTATACTTGTCATATTGTCATATAATGATTGTCATATGTCATAATGTCTTCATATGGTTGTCATACAATGCTTTGATGGTGGGGCTTCAGGTTTGCTGTTTTTATTGCATTCCCTATTTTGTGAAGGGCACTTTGTATACTCTTTGCATCTTTACCGGATCTTAGTGCCCTGTCTGCGTCTGAGATTCGGTGTCTGGCCTACCTCGACGACTGGCTGGAGTGGGCTCCCAGTCAGTCCGCTTGTCTGCTCGCCAGGGGATGGTTCTTTCCAGATCGCTGGGTTTGGTTTCCTGGTGATCTGGAGGTTTTACCTTCTGTTTCCGTCCCGGGTTCGGACCTGGGCCTTGTTTCTGGCTCTTGGGCCCCTCATTGTCTTCCCTCCAGAAGTGTTGCTGTGGCTGTGGTCCCGCCTTTGGCTGTTCAGGAGGGGGTCCCGGGTTGCTCAGCGGTTGCTTGGGCGGTTGTGCGGGAGTTTGCACTTCGGCGTGCTTATCTGCCCGCGGAGTCGGGTTTGGCTCCGGCGTCGGTTGGTTCCTACGGAGACTCCACTTCCGCCTCTTGCATTCCTTGGGTTCCTCTGGGGATCTGGTGTTGGTGCTGCGTCACCAGCTTCCTCTTTGGGGTTTTCGGGGTTCCGTGCCTTGGCGGCTCCCCGAGCCTTCGCTCGATGTGTTCACGGACGGGTCGTCTCTCGGCTGGGGCTTTGTGACCAGTGCTCACCAGGTCGGCCGAGGTTGATGGAGTCTGTCTGTCCATCGGGCTCACAGCCCGGTTCAGGTGTTCATGGCTGTCTGGTTTGCGCTTCGGAGGGTTTGGGTCACTAGGTACTCTCCCATTCGGCTCTGTTTGGACTGTTCTCTGGTGGTTCTTGCCGGAACCACAGGGGGTTTGGTTAACCGTGTGGTTCGTGTCCGGGGTGTGTCCTGCGTCCTGGTGGACAGCTGTCTCGGTTCATTCCTCTTCGTGGGTTGGCCAGTCGTCGCCGATTCGTTTTGTTGGCTCTGTTGGGCTTATGGACTCCTGGCCATGGACGTCTTCGGGTCGGCGTGGTCTAGGCGTCGCCCGTTTTGTGGCGCCCTTCCCACCTGCGAGGACTTCACGGTGGAGGTTTTCGGCAGGCCTGGTCGAGGTGGGGGGTACCGGTACCTCTTCTCCCGGTCCAGCTGTTGCTTCGGGTTCTGGCTCAGTTGCAGCCCATTCCCACGAGAACAGTCCTTATGGTTCCACTGTGGCCGGCCCGGCCTTCTTTTCAGACGCTGCTTGATAGGTGTCCGTACCCGGGGCGTTTTTCCTGAGGCTTCGCCTCTTTCAGCAGGCCGAATCGGTCCTGTCCGTGACTGGTTCGGCCTTCTCTTTGGCTCTTCGCGTCTGGTATTTTGACGCAGGTATCGCCATCTCTATGGTGTTCAGGTGGTTTTGTTGACGGTGTCCCACCTGCGAGCTTCGTCTTGGAGACTGTATGACGTTTCTTACGTCTTCTCGCGTTTTGTTTCCCCCCCGGCCTGCTCATGAGTCGCCCGAGCCATCCTGGTCCTTGTTCAGGGTGCCTTCTTCTCTTCCCCTCAGTTTGTGGTAGCCCCTTCGGTTTTAGTTTCCTCCTCTTTGGTACTGGTGGTAGCTTTATTGGTGTGCAGCCTTTCTCTGTCCTGGCGACGGTCGAGACGGCTGCTTTCCGGAGGGGTTCTTGGGGTATTAGTACTTGTTTGGTTTGGCCGGGGGGTGCGTCCTGTGTTCTCCCGGGTCGTCCGCAGTGTTTTCCTTCTTACTGCGGTCTGTCTTTGCGCCCGTGCTGTTCAGACGTTTGCAGCAATTGCTGCTGTGTTGGTGACGTCTCGGGCTCATTTCGGGCGCAGGGAATTGTGGGTCGCACAGGTTTTTGGCCGCCCATCCATGTGTATGTCTGTTCTTGGGCGTTCTTGTTGCCTTGGGTCGCAGGTTTGCGACCGGTTGTCTTGGCTTTGCGTTGCAGAGTTTGTGGCGGCCGCCTCCCGGGTTAGCCCTTTCTTTTCCTTCTCTTTGGGTATGAAGCTCCAGGGAGCCGTAGGGGCTCCCCACAGAAAACCAGCGTTGAATGTAATGAAACGCCATTTTCTGGGTGAGCCCCGGAGGCTCCCTGGCAACCCTCCCTCCCTCCGGTCGGCGGTTTTTTCGCGTTGGTTGAGGCTTAGCTTCCGAACTGGAGCTTGGCAGCCGGCGCGGTAGGTCCGGGGCTCCCCCCTCCCCCTCCCGGGGTGGGGAGGGCTGCGCGGACGATCGGCGCGGCAGTAAAGTGTGATGTTTGCTTGTTTGCTTGTTTCCTTGGGATTGTAGGGAGTTTTCTACCTCTCTGTTCGGTTTTTGTTGTAGTTTCTTACCATGTGGGGTTTGTTTTGTTACGCCTACCTTTCTGGGTGCCTAACCCCGGTCGATGGCAGATAAGGAAAACCCCCAACCATATGGGGTTTTCCAGGGCCATTGCTCCCTGAAACCTCTCTGAAGGGGCCAGGTTCTGGCGCTGGTCCCTGGTAGGTCTGAACTCCTTAGCTAATGTCCCGGTCTAACATAACACACATTAGCCCGATAAGCTCCAGGGAGCCTCCGGGGCTCACCCAGAAAATGGCGTTTCATTACATTCAACGCTGGTTTTTTTGAGATCTTGCCCCCATTCTTTTTCAAGTAAAATCCCACTATTGGTGTTGAATATCAGATTGTGCAATCGGGCAAGAGTACAGTAACTCATGGTGCTTCCGGGTATCTTCGAGCTTTGCTGCAACGTTTTTGGACCATCAGATAAGGGCCCTAATTAACCAGTCGCCATTGCCAGGTGACGGCATCATGCCCCCCCCCCCCACCCCCACCTTAAAGTTGCACTGACCCAAGTCAGCTCAAATATTGCCTTACTTATCCAGTGTCTGTGGTCAGTAGGCTGGAACCAGTTTTTTTAATTGTTTTATTTTGCATTTCCATTTCAAGGCCGTTTCTTGTTGATGGTGGGTGGTATGCTCTCCAGTATTAGGGACTAGAATATATGGTAATAATTCTATGGTAATAAAGGTAATAGCTTTACATGTGTGTGTGTGTGTGTGTGTGTGTGTGTGTGTACTCACCTAGTTGTACTCACCTAGTTGTACTCACCTAGTTGTACTCACCTAGTTGTGTTTGCGGGGGTTGAGCTCTGGCTCTTTGGTCCCGCCTCTCAACCGTCAATCAACAGGTGTACAGATTCCTGAGCCTATCGGGCTCTGTCATATCTACACTTGAAACTGTGTATGGAGTCAGCCTCCACCACATCACTTCCTAATGCATTCCATTTGTCAACCACTCTGACACTAAAAAAGTTCTTTCTAATATCTCTGTGGCTCATTTGGGCACTCAGTTTCCACCCGTGTCCCCTTGTGCGTGTTCCCCTTGTGTTAAATAGACTGTCTTTATCTACCCTATCAATCCCCTTCAGAATCTTGAATGTGGTGATCATGTCCCCCCTAACTCTTCTGTCTTCCAGCGAAGTGAGGTTTAATTCCCGTAGTCTCTCCTCGTAGCTCATACCTCTCAGCTCGGGTACTAGTCTGGTGGCAAACCTTTGAACCTTTTCCAGTTTAGTCTTATCCTTGACTAGATATGGACTCCATGCTGGGGCTGCATACTCCAGGATTGGCCTGACATATGTGGTATACAAAGTTCTGAATGATTCTTTACACAAGTTTCTGAATGCCGTTCGTATGTTGGCCAGCCTGGCATATGCCGCTGATGTTATCCGCTTGATATGTGCTGCAGGAGACAGGTCTGGCGTGATATCAACCCCCCAAGTCTTTTTCCTTCTCTGACTCCTGAAGAATTTCCTCTCCCAGATGATACCTTGTATCTGGCCTCCTGCTCCCTACACCTATCTTCATTACATTACATTTGGTTGGGTTAAACTCTAACAACCATTTGTTCGACCATTCCTTCAGCTTGTCTAGGTCTTCTTGAAGCCTCAAACAGTCCTCTTCTGTTTTAATCCTGTATGTGCGTGTGTGTGTGTGTGTGTGTGTGTGTGTGTGTGTGTGTGTGTGTGTGTGTGTGTGTGTGTGTGTGTGTGTGTGTGATTACAATGTGTTTGTGACCTGGGAAAACACTTGCAGGTCGGTGTTGGTGTGCACAGCCAACTTGTCGTCTCGCCTAATAAGTCACATTTTTCCGAGGAGACATTTTTCTGAGGGCAGCTCCTTGTGGCTTCCTGAAGCTAATATGTCAACGTAGTGACATACTACTACTAGATGCCATCAGTTTTGCATTTCTTTTAACCCGTCGTGGAACCACGGACCAGAACCTGGGCTTCCCCTCTAGAGCGGCGCAGGAAGCCTTGGCTCTTGCGCTAAAAAAAAAAAAAACTATTGGTAAAAAATTAATTTTAATTTATTCATGTGAATAAATTTTATAGAAGTTTTACTGTACAGTATGTGCCACTGATGCCTGCGCCTCTCTTGAGGGGGGCCAAGTTCTGGCTCATAGTCCCCAGAAGGCCTAAAAGGTTTTCATGACTGATGGCACCTAATGGTTTGCCACAATGTTAGCACTGTAGCTTCAGGGAGCCGCTGAGGCTTGCCCAGAAATTAGAGCTTCATTACATTCAACGCTGGGTTTTTGGACAGGATTGACCAAAAACCTTGGCTGCTTTGTTTACAATTATTAAACAGTTCATGAGCTCCAAAGCACCAGGAGGCTGTTTATAACAATAACAACAGTTGATTGGCAAATTTTCATGATTGTAAATTGTTTAATAAATGTAACCAAAGCTGTCAAAGGTTGAGGAAAGATGTACACGTTCGTAAGTTATCTTGAGTCGGTTATCTTGAGTTGATTTCGGGGCTTTAGTGTCCCCGCGGCCCGGTCCTAGACCAGGCCTCCACCCCCAGGAAGCAGCTCGTGAAAGCTGACTAACTCCCAGGTACCTATTTACTGCTAGGTAACAGGGGCATTCAGGGTGAAAGAAACTTTGCCCATTTGTTTCTGCCTCGTGCGGGTACCGAACCCGCGCCACAGAATTACGAGTCCTGCGAGCTATCCACCTGGCTACGAGGCCCTGTGCTTGCGTAACTGCTTCGTGAATCTGGCCCCTGGTCTGCGACCAGGCCACCCTGGCGGCACAGCAGTGCTTGGCTTTATCAGAATCTCGCTGGTGATGTTCCAGGCTCACGGCTGCTTGTACTCCTTGGGTACATTTAGTTGCGTGTCCTCCCTTGTCATCTATGTACAGAGTTCCTTCTTAGTGTCAGGTAGCATGTTTAGGACCGAGGTGAGTGAACCCCCTAAGAGATGTGCATGATGCTGCGTTCTGGTGGTATTCTGTAGGATAACAAAGGAGACTAGAAGGTGGTTAGCGAGGACCCTCACTTGGCATTTGTTAGCGGACAAGGACTTGCAAGAACTTAGGATATTTTTTATACGAACTGATATCGGGATCATTTCTGGCTGGATTATTAATTTTTGTTCAGTGACACTCTCGTTACAATGTGATCTGCAGGAAAGCTTCAAAATTCCCGTAAGCACTGATATTTGTTTTCCCCTGCCTGCCTGTTTGACCTGATATCCACAAATAGTGGGACCTTAGTTGTAACAAAGTGGCCAAATGATGTAGCTCCAAAAAGATGTTTTGATGTAAATGCAAAGCACTATTTATTCTGGTACGCGACTCTCCTTATTTTAATCCTGTGTGTTTACAGTGTCCATTACAAGATCCTGCATCACCTTAACCTTAATTTAGTTTCTTTTATTCTTAGATAAAGCATGTAAACAAGGTCTCGTTGTATCGAGCATTGGTGGAGGAAGGTGGCGGTTCTGTGTGCTCGGTTCTCCGTAAAACATTGCCTTATGGAATTGCTTACCATCACTCAGGTTAGTTAAATTACTTTGGTTCATGTTTATGTAGTCATGAAAGGAATATATATTATACTTTTCAAAAGATTCCCCCAAGTTATTCCACTTGGTTGCTCACTGCAACAAGATTCTAGTCGACTTTGAATAGCATCTGCCATAATCGGGGCAGGTCAACATGCTGTACTGACGTAGGAAGAAATTACCAAATTGTTCCTGTCGAGCCATGATGGCACTAGGAAGCTGCTGGAGAATACTAGTACAGTATGTAAGGAATATATTATACGTTTCAAAAGATTTCCCGAGTTATACCGCTTTGTTGCTCCGTACAACAAGATCTCTAGTCGACTAGGAGAATACTAGTACTGTATTCTCCAGTAACAAGTAACAGATTGTTACTGGAGTTGTGTTAACAGATTGTTAACAGAAAAGTGCTTTCTCTATCCCTCAAAAATGTATTCCAATTGCAACTTAACTTTGTTTATCCTGTTCTGTAATCATAGAAGCATCAGAGGTAGAATTTCAGGACAAGAGAGCACACTTCTAAGGCGTGATCTTAGGAGTACCCAGAGCATATGTTCGAACTCTCTTTGTGGCTCCTGCTGATTTTTCTTGATACGTCACGTTACTGTGATTTCTCTGTGTCTTATTATTATTTATTATTGAACAAACCCACAAGGGCCGTAATGAGGGTTCGAACCCATGCGCGCTGGATGTTTCTAGACGCGCTCTAGTCGACTGTACCTCAACATGGGTTAACCTCTTCCGTGTTCATCGTCCATCTTGAACTAGTTCACAAGTTGACTAGAGTGCATCTGGAAACATGTAGCGTATAGGTTCGAACCCCTCAACAAGGTCCTTGTGGATTTGTTCACTTGATATAGCACTGTGATTTCTGTGTATGTTGTTATTATAATTATTGTTATTGTTGTTATCCTTATTATTAATATTGCAAAATGTGTGGATATGAGCTTCTTATGAGCTTAGAGAATTATGACCGAGATGCGTAGACCTGTAGTTAGGAATGTTATTTCGTCTAAATTTACAGTACTGTATACTGTACTGTATAGATGAATATATATATACAGTAGTACTGTATTGTATGTACAATAGAGTTCTGTACAAGTATGGCTTCTTTCCCGCCAATTATTTTCTGTGGCTTTTCTGGGGGGAGCCCCGTCGGCTCCCCGGAGCTATCCCAGGCTGATATGCTAATGTCAGACTTTGGCATCAGTCATGTGTATGGAGTTCTTAGGCCTACCGGGGACCACGGCCAGAACCGGGCCCCCTCAGAGAGGCAAGGGGAGCAATGGCCTATAGAAGCCCCCGTGTAGTTGGAAGCATTCTATGTCTGCCATCGACCGGAACAGGCACCCAGAAAGGTAAGTGCCCCAAAACAAACCCCTATTCTGGTTAAAATTGCTACCTAAAACCGAACTAGTGGATAGAACTCCCCAACCGAAAACAAGCAAACTAGTGTGATGTCACACACTGCCGCGCCGCTGTCTGCGCAGCTCCCCCCTCCCCGGGAGGGGGAAGGGGGAGCCCCAGACCCCCCGCGCCGGCTACCCACACCTCAGTTCTTGAGGCTGATGCTATAGGCGATGGTCGTGTGCTCTGGCTCCGGTGTCGCTACTGCACTGTGCTTTGAGTGTGGTGTTAGTTTTGTGGGTGCGAGAGCCAGGAGTTATCTTCAGTACTCGGGCTGCATGCGCCTAGGGCTGCCTTCCCTAGGTGCCCTGTAAGTACTGCCCTTGGGGCTTGGGGCCACCTTCCACAGGCTCCTCGGGGTCTGCCTCTGCTGGTCCGTTTTATCTTTCGGTTTTTCGGCCGCCTGTTGGGCTCTTGGGTGTTCTGTTCTCCCTTGTTACCGGCAGGTAAGAGGCAGTTTGCACTGGTAGGGGCGCAGGGTGCTGCTCAGCTTGTAATTCCCGACATCGCGGCCGGCTCTGTTCCTTGGGGTTCGCTGTCCTCTTGCGGGGTTTTGTTTTTCTTTTTGTTTTTGCCTGGTGGGGGGTTCTGTCATTTTATTCAGTTTGTTTTTGCCCTTCCACTGTTCTCCTCGAGTCTTCGCGTATGGTTTTTTTGACTCGAGTCTATCATCATCTCTATGGTGATCAGGTGGCCTCCTTGTTGGTGTCCCACCTGAGGGCTTCTTCTAGGCGGCAGTATGAAGTTTCCTGGCGGTCCTTCCGTTTCTTTTTGCGTCTTCGTCGTCTTAGCTCCTTGTCTGTTCGGGTGGTCTTGTCCTTCCTCTCGTGGTTGTTTCAGGACCGTCATCTTATGCCTAACACTGTCGCTTCGTATCGTGCGGCGCTGGCGGAGCCGCTTCAGCTTGCTTTCGGTATCAATGTTACGTCTGCGCCGTTTCGCAAGCTGTCTCGTGCATTGTTTCACCTCCGGCCTGCTCATGCGTCGCCTGAGCCGTCCTGGTCTTTGGACAGAGTGCTCGCTTTCCTTTCATCTCCTCGTTTCGTTGTGGCCCCTTCGGTCCAGGATTGTTTTTCCAAGGCACTTTTCTTGTTGGCTTTGGCCTCTGGGGGTCGGGTAGGGGAGCTTCATGCTCTCCTCCGGCGCAGGGGTTTCTGCTCTTTTGGTCGTGGTGATTGTTTTGTTCGTTTGCAGCCGTCTCCTTCTTTTCTGGCGAAGAATGAGACTGCTGCGTTCCGGAGGGGTCCATGGGTGGTTGATGCTTGGTTGGTCAGGCCGGGGGTGCATCATGTTTTGTGTCCGGTTGCGGCGCTTCGCCGTTATTTGCGCGCCACAGCTTCTGTGTCCGGGGACGCGCTGTGGGTTGATCCGGTTTCCCTTCTTCCCTGTTCGCGGGTTCGGGTCTCTCAGGTCGTCCGCAGGGTTATTAGGTCCAGCCAGCCTGCGGTCTATCCCCGTGCCCATGACGTTCGTAAGTTCGCGGCTCTTGCTGCCGTCTTTGGGAATATGTCTTGGTCTGATATTCGGGCGCGGGGATTTTGGCGGTCGAACAGGGTCCTGGCTGCTCGTTACCTTGTGAATGTCCCTGGGCCTCGTCGGGCCTGTGTTGCTTTGGGTCGGCGGTTGCAGCCAGTTGTCTCGGCTTCGAGTTGAGGGGTGAGCGACGACCGCCTCCCGGGTAAGTCCCTCTTTTTCTGTCTGTGGGTAGTTAGCTCCGGGGAGCCGACGGGGCTCCCCCCAGAAAACCAGCGTTGAATGTAATGAAACGCCATTTTCTGGGTGAGTCCCGGAGGCTCCCCGGCATCCCTCCCTCCCTCCGGTCGGCGGTTTTTCGCGTTTTTGACATCCAGCCTCAAGAACTGAGGTGTGGGTAGCCGGCGCAGGGGGTCTGGGGCTCCCCCTTCCCCCTCCCGGGGAGGGGGGAGCTGCGCAGACAGCGGCACGGCAGTGTGTGACGTCACACTAGTTTGCTTGTTTTCGGTTGGGGAGGTTTATCCACTAGTTCGGTTTTAGGTAGCAATTTTAACCAGAATAGGGGTTTGTTTTGGGGCGCTTACCTTTCTGGGTGCCTGTTCCGGTCGATGGCAGACATAGAATGCTTCCAACTACACGGGGGCTTCTATAGGCCATTGCTCCCCTTGCCTCTCTGAGGGGGCCCGGTTCTGGCCGTGGTCCCCGGTAGGCCTAAGAACTCCATACACATGACTGATGCCAAAGTCTGACATTAGCATATCAGCCTGGGATAGCTCCGGGGAGCCTCCGGGACTCACCCAGAAAATGGCGTTTCATTACATTCAACGCTGGTTTTTTACGTACAAATTATTTCTAATTTGGAGACATTTTTGTAAATTGATGACAGGACTGACAGACGGCGAGAGACGGCTTATTGAAGAAGGTTACATAACGGGGACATTGTGCTGCTTGTGCTGCACCTCCACCCTTGCTGCTGGCGTCAACCTGCCGGCTCGAAGAGTGAGTAAATGTGTGCGTGTACAGTAACATCCGCTGCTGGGTGTTCAATAACACATTTTCTGCTCTCTCTCTCTCTCTCGCTCTCTCGTGCGCATACACACTCACAGAGCCAGTAACTGATACATATACTGTCGATATCTGCAATTTGATTTGTGATAAATGCCTTTTCTGTCATGTTCATAACTCTCTCAAGATTCTACGAGGTACTTGAGAGCACTTTGACAGAGCGCACTGTTTTCATCCCTGACAGGTAATAATTCGTTCACCATATACAGGAAAAGAATTTTTGACACGCTCCAGATACAAGCAGATGGTAGGGCGGGCTGGACGTGCAGGACTCGACACATCGGGGGAAAGCTTTTTAATACTGCAGCCCCTTGACCTGCTGAAGGTAGGAAGCCTGCTCCTGAATTTTCTGTTTAGTTTCTAGTTTTCATTACTAACAATACAAAAAATGTTCAAAAACAACTTTTTAGGTATGTTTTGCCTCTCTTGCTTTGTGTTAATAATCCCCGCCAAACACTACAGGGCCACGATTCATCGTGTGTTCATATACGTTCATCGTGTGTGTTCATATACGAGATCTGTACATGTTTCCTCGACTAAACAGGTCGAGGGGCAAAATACTGATCAATCTCTTGACCCGAGGTTGTTATTGTGCCAAACGTCTTCATAGCACTTGGGAGCTCATAAACTGCGTAATAAATGGTAACTAAGCCGCCGTGGTTGAAGAAAGGTGTGAAGGTGTGAAGGTGTGCCATAAGTGGGCACATGGAGCTTCATGAATCCTTATCTTGAGAGGTTATCTTGAGATGATCCTGATCCTAGGCCCAGATTCACGAAGCAGTTACACAAGCACTTGCGAACCTGTACATCTTTTCTCAATCTTTGGCGGCTTTGTTTACAATTGTTAAACAGTTAATGAGCTCTGGAGCATCTAATAGTAGGCATCCTTCAGTCTAAAGATTATGGAGTTGCGCCCTTGACAGGGCGCAAAGCCTGGGTAGGTAGATATGGAGGAGAAGCTGTTACCCATGCAGCAGGTCTCTCCACGTTGCTGAAATTATCCAATAGAGAGGCAAATGCCAATACACATGGTTCCAGCAACGTCGCAGGAGCTGCCAGAACGAGGTCGACGTCAACAACGAACTGCCTTAGGGGCTCCAACTCCGGATTTTTCCTTGAGATTGACTCGTGAAGGCATACTGAGCTCTGGAGCCTCGGGAAGTTGTTTATAATAATAACAACAGGAGATTGGCAAGTTTTCATGCTTATAAACTGTTTAACAAATGTAACCAAAGCCGTTAAGTATCGAGGAGAGAGTTACACGTTCGTAAGTACCTGGTTGATACCTGGTTGATGGGGTTCTGGGAGTTCTTTTACCTGCGTAATTGCTCCGTGAATGTAGCCCCAGGTCTGTTATTCATAGGTGCCCCCTTGGACAACTAACCTGGTAATAAACTACTATTTATTGAACGACTTTTCATACTACATTTAACAGGGTTTAACGTTTATCGATTTGCGCTTCACTTTATATTGTGGAGTGAAATTAGTGTCATTGAAAACTACGTATTTGTGAAACCCGTTGGCATGGAATGAAGGGGACAGTGGTTCTAGCATGTTAGGGGAACTAGATACATAATGAGTGTTAGGGAGTATGTGGAGAGAGTCATAGCAAAGCCCGAGGTTTTAGCAGTATGATTAATGTTTCCTGAGGTCTAGCTACTCCGTAACGAGTGGTAGAGAGGTTACAAATTCTGTTGCTATAGGGGGGGCCAGGCTAAAATTAGATAGGGACCCACATAATCTCGACTGATTATTAGGTAGGTAATACATATCGGCTGTGCCATGCGTACTGCCCTTACACTATATACTCATATTTGGTGAGAAAATATAGACAATAACTCTGCATTTTGCTGTGGTTTCATGGCATAAATTTATTATGAGTATCATAATATGTTTTTTTCAGGCCAAATCCTTATTCCTGTCACCACTGGAAGTGTGTCAGTCTACCTTGGCCGATAACGAAGACCGGGGATTAACGTCGCTCTTATTCTCGTCCATGGGACTCGGTGTTTCCATCTCTCTTCCGGAGTTGAAGCGCTTGGTTGGCTGTTCACTTCTGGCGCTACAGGCATCGGCACGCAACATAGACGTACACACAAAGGTGAGAAAACTGTAAATGGAGATTTGATAATGCCGAGAATGAATCGTGACCAAAGTAAGCATAGTAAGGTAAGTATAAAATTATTCCTGTCACAACTGTACTAATTGGCCTAGTTAGAAGTTTGTTTTTCCATTACAGGAGTCTTAAGTTGAGGTCAGCAAGAAAATACCCTAGACCTAGTTTTTATAAACAATGGTGAACTCGTTTGGAGCATAACGATTAATACACGTTACTCGTGTGGGAACCTAATAAAAGGGGCCTGACAGCTGAGTGGACAGCGCTCGATATTCATAGTTCTAAGGTTCCGGGTTTGATCCCCGGCGGAGGCAGAAACAAATGGGCAGATTTTCTTTCACTCTGATGCCCCTGTTTACCTAACAGTAAATAGGTATACCTGGGAGTTAGACAGCTGCTACAGGCTGCTTCCTGGGGATGTGTAACAAAAAGGAGTCCCGGTCAAGGATTGGGCCGCGGGAATGCTAAGCCCCGAAATCATCTCGAGATAACCTCAAGATAGTACTAACGTCACACATAATAAAAAAATATTTGAAAAAAGTGCAAATAAATATGCGAAACACATGGAATCAGAGCGTTTTTACATAACTCTGGACAAAAGGGGTTGAGAACAGGGCACTCCAACCTCCCACAATTGTTAGACTACTATGATTTAGCCGTTAATGCCATAGAGGAGAAGCAAAATGCTGGTGTCATTTAGAAGTATTAAATATACCAAAACTAGAAGATAGAAGAGAGAGAGGCAATATGATCACTACATACAAAATATTAACAGGAATCTATAAAATTGATATGGCAGAATTCCTGAGACCTGGAACTTCCAGAACAAGAGGTCAGAGATTTAAACTTAACTAAACAAAGCTGCCAAAGAAATATAAGAAAATTCACTTTTGTAAACATAGTGGTAGACGGTTGGAACAAGTTAGGTGAGAAGGTGGTGGAGGCCAAAACCATCAGTAATTTGAAAGCGTTATATGACAGAGTACCGGGAAGACGGGACACCACGAGCGCAGTTCTCATCCTGTAGCTACACTTGGGTGAGTACCGGGAAGACGGGACACCACGAGCGTAGTTCTCATCCTGTAGCTACACTTGGGTGAGTACCGGGAAGACGGGACACCACGAGCGCAGTTCTCATCCTGTAGCTACACTTGGGTGAGTACCGGGAAGACGGGACACCACGAGCGCAGTTCTCATCCTGTAGCTACACTTGGGTGAGTACCGGGAAGACGGGACACCACGAGCGTAGTTCTCATCCTGTAGCTACACTTGGGTGAGTACCGGGAAGACGGGACACCACGAGCATAGTTCTCATCCTGTAGATACACTTGGGTGAGTACCGGGAAGACGGGACACCACGAGCGTAGTTCTCATCCTGTAGCTACACTTGGGTGAGTACCGGGAAGACGGGACACCACGAGCTACTTCTCATCCTGTAGCTACACTTGGGTGAGTACCAGGAAGACGGGACACCACGAGCGTAGTTCTCATCCTGTAGCTACACTTGGGTGAGTACCGGGAAGACGGGACACCACGAGCGTAGTTCTCATCCTGTAGCTACACTTGGGTGAGTACCGGGAAGACGGGACACCACGAGCGTAGTTCTCATCCTGTAGCTACACTTGGGTGAGTACCGGGAAGATGGAACACCACGAGCGTAGTTCTCATCCTGTAGCTACACTTGGGTGAGTATCGGGAAGATGGAACACCATGAGCGTAGTTCTCATCCTGTAGCTACACTTGGGTGAGTACCGGGAAGACGGGACACCACGAGTGTAGTTCTCATCCTGTAGCTACACTTGGGTGAGTACCGGGAAGACGGGACACCACGAGCGTAGTTCTCATCCAGTAGCTACACTTGGGTGAGTACCG
Organism: Procambarus clarkii; assembly: GCF_040958095.1. Lineage (NCBI taxonomy): Eukaryota > Metazoa > Arthropoda > Malacostraca > Decapoda > Cambaridae > Procambarus > Procambarus clarkii. The sequence continues at coordinate 8,611,626 of NC_091204.1, forward strand.
GGAAGACGGGACACCACGAGCGTAGTTCTCATCCTGTAGCTACACTTGGGTGAGTACCGGGAAGACGGGACACCACGAGCGTAGTTCTCATCCTGTAGCTACACTTGGGTGAGTACCGGGAAGACGGAACACCAAGAGCATAGTTCTCATCCTGTAGCTACACTTGGGTGAGTATCGGGAAGACGGGACACCACGAGCGTAGTTCTCATCCTGTAGCTACACTTGGGTGAGTACCGGGAAGACGGGACACCACGAGCGTAGTTCTCATCCTGTAGCTACACTTGGGTGAGTACCGGGAAGACGGAACACCACGAGCGTAGTTCTCATCCTGTAGCTACACTTGGGTGAGTACCGGGAAGACGGGACACCACGAGTGTTGTTCTCATCCTGTAGCTACACTTGGGTGAGTACCGGGAAGACGGAACACCACGAGCGTAGTTCTCATCCTGTAGCTACACTTGGGTAATTACAGATTTTGCAAAAGCTTTTGAAAAGTGTGACCATACGTCAGGCTGCGAGCAGCCGCGTCCAACAGCCTGGTTGACAACCGGGCCGCGGGGACGCTAAGCCCCGGAAGCACCTCAAGGTAACATCAAGGTATGGTGGTGTTGCACACAAAAAAGGACTTAAAGTACTGGCAAAGTAAGAAGATGGATCTTTAACTTCCTAATGAACAGAGCCCAGAGTGTAATAGTCAACAGAGCAAGATCTGGATCATCCACCGTGAAAAGCTTGGTTCCGGAAAGTGCTGTGCCTACTCCAGTACTCTTTCTTATCCTAATATCGCACATAACCAACAACGCAACTATATTACCATGTCATCCTTTACAAAAATATCAAAATAAAAAAAAAACATAAAATGCAGTCAAATTACAGTATAGAACAAAATTGGAATATAAGAGATTGAGGAGTAATCATGTCGGAAGATCTTGCTTTTAATGAATACAATAAAGAAGTTGTCAAAACTACAAGAAAATGACAGGTTAGATAACAAGAACCTTTTAAACAAGATGCTATACCAATGGTGGTACTTTTCAAGACACTAGTGCTCTCTAGGGTGGAATATTGTTGCACACTAACAGCCCAATTCAAAACTGGAAAAATTGCTGACTTGTAGAACATGCAAAGATATTTTAATGCTTGAATCCACTATATAAAACATCTAAATTATTGAGACTGCTTAAAATGTTTAAATCTGTATTCTTTAGTGCAGGCGGGAGAGATACATGATAATTTACTCTTGGAAAATATTAGAGGCACTGGTTCCAAATCTGCACATGGAAATAACTCATGACTAGGAGGCACGGCAGAAGGTGCACAATATCCCCCATTGAAAAGCAGGTCACCTCAAGATGATTTCGGGGCTCAGTGTCCACGCGGCCCGGTCCTCAACCAGGCCTTCTTTTTGTTACACATCCCCCAGGAAGCAGCCCGTAGCAGCTGTCTAACTCCCAGGTACCTATTTACTGATAGGTGAACAGGGGGCATCAGGGTGAAAGAACCTCTGCCCATTTGTTTCCGCCTCCACCGGGGATTGAACCCAGAACCTCAGAAGTACGAATTCCGAGCACTGTCCACTCGGCTGTCCGGCCCCCTGTCAGGGGTGCAATAGAAATGCCGAGACATAATTCCATCAACATTAAGGGTCCCAGACTTTTCAACACTCTCCCTCTGAACTTAAGTGCACAACTAACCAATGTTTCGTGCTGTTCGCCCTGTCAAGTACATGCATCTACCTGTGCTGTATCCTATCCTTGCATTGACTCCCAACCAAATAGTCCTGAATTCAGTTCTTGGCAGGGCGTGAGGCGTTTGGGCATATTTAAAGTCCATAGTAAAAGTTAAATATGGTCGTCTTTTTGACATTATACGTAGTTATCATGTTTTATTTCCACGTTTTAGATAATGGAGATTGTGGAACATCTTCGAAAGCAAGGCTTGGTATGCATCAAGCCCGAGGGAGATTTTCTCAGCTCGGCATCGTCCTCTGCAAACAAGAATGGTATGGTCATGGCTAAAGTTTCAATTACCGTATTCGCTGGCGTATAAAACATTTAAGATGTCCTACCGCTTATCACACTCCTAATTTACAACGATATTTAGTGGGGAAAAAAACTATTTTAATATATTTCATCATATTATTGAAAGTGAGTTTAGGGCACTTCTTCCCTATTAGCATGTTCTTTCCTTTAAGCTTACCCACAAGTTTACCCTTAATGTTATGACACTGTGTCTAATCCAGTGGAAAATATAGTAAAAACATTCACTTTTAAGATCAATATGATTCTCCCGTACATTATTTTGTATTTTGAAAGGAAAAAAAATAATTCTGTGTGGGAAAAAGACTTAAAATGTAAACTTGCTATCCTCTTCACTTTGCTTTTAATCTGAGTGATCAGAGGACCAAAATGATATATTTTGTGTATTATAGAGAGTAGAATGCAGTACAAGTCTTCTGGGACGTCAAGTAAGAACGAATCCACGCCACAACTGTCGAAGTCCCTGGAGAACTCGGCACAACTCGCTCGGCCAGTCACTGACGACGACACGCTTGTTGTCAGTAGATTTGGTCGTGCAGCTATCAAAGGTAATCTGTGACTGGTTGGTTGTTCGTAGACTTTGAAAAGATCTAAATACTGCACATATTTTTACAGTTGTAAATCTATGAACAAAAGGATTTGTTTGTAAATGGATGACTTGGTCAGGTTATTGATGCACAATAATTCAGAGTCAGAAAAGCCTTGTTGATATCATATTGGCCCTGTTCTTATTTTTAAATTTTGTTTCGTAACTTTGTATCTACTTTGGTATCAAAACTTCCCATTTTCTTCAATTTTCCCTCAAAATTACTATTTTCCAATGCGAGTACAAACCCAAGCAAGCATTGAGGGGGATGCTTAAAAATGTCAATATTGGTGCTTCAATTTTCGCTGATATGCTGTATTGCATTTTTAGCAGATTGGACAATACCCTCTCCAGGTAATACCACAAAAAATTGACATTAATGAGAGGACGGATTGATCGTAGATCCTTGAATTGAGTTGTACTGAATATATAAATACACAAATGTTCATCATGATAGTCAAAATTTTCCGATTCAGTACAGTACTAAAATGGGGGGAAAGTCGGTACTGTATGAGCTCAATTATCCAGATTATATTTGCAAGGACCTCCATCTGGACAAGCCAGACATATTCTATAAGAATTCCGCTTATCCGGAAGTCCAAAAAGTATCATATTCAAAATTTTTTGGTACCCCAACTAACATAATTTGTACTTCAACACACACTATAACTCAAAAATATAATTTACAAGCGAACCTAGAGCTTAGCTTGGTGTAGTTTGTTTTCTTGTTTGATAATGTAGATCTCGAAATGTGTAATTCTTGAAAATTTACGTACCCTAATCTCTGGTTATCCAGATTTCTGTCCGGATATTGCGAAGTTTTGCCAGAAAATTATCCAGATGCAATTTTGCGCGGATACCAAAGTATTAAGTTTAGCGGAATCCAGATAAGCGAGGTCATTCTGTATTATGGTATGTGCATGGAAATTACATTAATGATTCTTGAGCAGTGACTTTGTTTCATGATTCAGTGCTACCTCAATTGTCCAACCATCTTCTCGCTCGATACTTTGCATTTCGTACGAGGTCGACCAATCTAAATACAATTGCAACACATTAGTAAGAATTAAAATACTGTACTATTGAAGTCTTTTATGCATTGGCTTCAATACGTTAAGCAGGTTTACTTAGGTTTGTAAGTTTGCCACTCGATAACAAACTCCCGTTTGTTATCGAGTGGCAAATATAGAAAATTGGCAGGATTATCCAGCCCACTTTAGTAGTTCCAAATGTTAACATTTTTGGTAATATACGATATTACCGTATACTTGGCAATACAGTACATACTAGAGTACTGTATCGCCAAGAGCGTTGAGGATGAGTCTAAGGCGAATGTGAGGGTTTGAGCTCCCTGGCTATATAGCCTGATGGTCGAGTTCACTCTGTGATCACAGCTTTAATCTGAAACGTTAACATTTTATTTTGTTGACCAAACCACACACTAGAAAGTGAAGGGACAATGACGTTTCGGTCCGTCCTGGACCATTCTCAAGTCGATTGTGATGAGGGAAGGAGGCGAAGGAGGAGGAGGATATTTCAGCCACGTTATTGTGACTCGTCGTCTGCATATGGATACGTCAACGTTTTAAATTGAGAGCGTAAATGCTGCTTCTTGGGTTGATGTTGATGCAGCAGTTATACAAATTTGCATAATTTACTGTAAAAGTTCTTAAAAGTTCATATTATAGAACTTGATTATAAATAGTGCAACTTAATTACTGTAGGTTCTATGCATATATTGACAGAATATTCCTGTATCAAATAGGGTTACAGTGGTACCTCGGAATGCGATTGTCCCTGTATGCGAGGTTTTCGGAAGGCAAGGTGTATTTACTCCAAAAATTTGTCTCGGAAGGCGATGGTTACTTCGGGAGGCGAGTTTGAACGCGAGTTTGTTGATACGCGTACAGCCGACCTAGCGCGTGGTCGTTCGGCGATCGTCGCCCCTCTGCCCCGCTGCCCCTCAGTTCACCATTGTCTCGCGCTCAGTGACTACCCCCACATCAATTCTTGTCGTGGATTTTCAGTGTTTTGTTGGATTTTTGGTGATTTGTCTATACAATTTGTTATTATATATCTCACCATGAGTCCCAAGAAAGCCAGTGGTAAGGATAAAGGCCAGAAAGTTCATGTGAGGATGACAATAGAGGAGAAACAAGAGATCATTCGGAAGCATGAGAACGGTACATGTGTTGTTGAACTTTGTAGGCAGTACAACAAAGCCACATCAACAATATGCACTATACTTAAGAAGAAAAATAAGATTATGAGTGCTAATGTGGCAAAAGGAGTAAGAACATTAACGGCACAAAGACCACAAATACTTGAAGAAGTGGAAAAGTTGTTATTAATTTGGATACACGACAAGGAGTTGAGGGGTGATAGTGTTTCGGAGGCCATTATTTGTGAGAAAGCCAGGGTGTTGCACGAAGACCTTCTAAAGAAGACCCCTGCAACGAGTGATGCAGATACGAAAGTTTAAGGCAAGCAGGGGCTGGTTTGAAAAATTTTGAAAGAGAAGTGGTATCCATAGTGTTACAAAGCATGGGGAGGCAGCCAGCTCAGACAAACCAGCCGCTGGACGATTTATTGACGAATTTAAAGAGTTTGCACAGGCTGAGGGATACCTACCGCAACAAGTGTTTAATTGTGACGAAACAGGACTGTTTTGGAAAAGAATGCCTAAGAGGACATACATTACCAAGGAAGAAAAATCCTTGCCTGGACACAAGCCTATGAAAGATAGGTTTACGCTTGTGCTGTGTTCAAATGCGAGTGGCGATTTGAAAATTAAACCCTTGCTAGTGTATCATTCTGAAAATCCAAGGGTTTTCAAACAGTATAATGTGCAGAAAACCCGTTTGTCTGTGATGTGGAAGTCTAATAAAAAAGCATGGGTCACTAGGCTTATTTTTTCGGAGTGGGTGAATGAAGTGCTGTGCCCTGCCATAGAAAAATATCTGCAGGAGAAACAATTGCCACTCAAAGCCGTGCTTCTCCTTGACAATGCTTCTGCTCATCCTCCAGGCTTGGAAGATGATTTGATGCCTCAATACAATAAATTCCTCACAGTTAAATTCCTTCCTCCTAACACCACTCCTCTAATTCAGCCTATGGACCAGAAAATCATAGCGAATTTTAAGAAACTGTATGAAAGGGCACTTTTCCGGAAATGTTTTGAAGTGACTGAAGCCACAAACCTCACCCTCAAAGAGTTTTGGAGAGAGCATTTTAACATTTTTAGTGCTTTAAAACTCGTTGACAAAGCCTGGCAAGAAGTGACTCAAAGAACCCTGATCTCTGGCTGGAGAAAATTGTGGCCTGAAGGTGTGAGAGACCTAGACTTTGAGGGGTTTGAGCCTATAAATGATGCGCCTATTGTTGAGGAAATTGTTAGTCTAGGCCAGCAAATGGGCTTGGAATTGGATGGTGATGATGTGGAGGAGTTGGTGGAAGTACACAACGAAGAACTGACCACCGAAGAACTCCTAGCCCTTCAACAGGAACAGCAAGCCAACACAGCAGCGAATGATTCTGCAGTGGAGGAGGAGGTGGCAGCAGCACCAACAGCACCAGCGAATGTCCCTTCTGCAGTAATTAAGAAGGTGTGTCAGATGTGGGAAGAGATTCAAACAACTATTGAACATACTCACCCAGACAAAGCTGTAGTAGGCCGTTGTCTTAATCTTTTCAATGACAATGTGATGCCTTACTACAGAGAGAGCTTGCGAAGAAGGGAAAAGCAAGCTTCCATGGACAAATATTTGGTGAGGAAATCGAGCAGTGAGCCTCAAGTGCCTAGTGGCAGAGTGCCTAGTGGCACTCAGGTTAAACGTCCCAGGGAGAGCACACCAGAAAGGTCCTCACTGCCTGATGTGATTATGGAAGGGGACTCCCCCTTCCAAACAGTAACTCCTCTCCTCCTCCCCCCTCCTCACCATCTTCCATACGCCTACAGCACTCGACAGTAAGGTAAGTAATAACTGGAACATAGTTTTGTAGGTTTATTTAGATGAATTAGGTAAATTAGGTATAAAAATTTAGTTTGATGTGGGGTTTTTGGGGTAGTCAGGAACGGATTAATTCATTTCCTTTTATTTCTTATGGGGAAATTAACTTCGGAATGCGAGTTTTCGGAAGGCGAGGCGTCTCCAGGAACGGATTAAACTCGCATTCTGAGGTATGCCTGTATTAGATCTACATATGTTAGAGAAGGGTTAATTACCTCTAGACAGGTGTCATATATTTATCAATGCATTTTCAGAAATTATCACATTCATTTGCTCTCTAAAGATGGCTAACTCATTACAAAAGTTGTCCCTAAGGTCTTTCCTGTGGATCCCTGAAGCTTTCTCATTGAAATGACCCCTAACTACTGGATCACATTAGCCGTGGAGGTCAGGTCAACCCACCGGGGACCAGAGCTAGAGCCTGGTCCCACCTCACAGAGGTGCTGGAAGCAGGTGACCCAGGAAAGGTATCCAGAAAGCTGGTGAACCAATACAAAAGACCGAAGCATCATGACCTGTTGAATGAACTCTTCCAATGCTGTAAACAAATTATTCTAAACAAATACAAAAAATCCAGTTCCTTTTCTGGCGAAGAATGAGTCGGCTGACTTCCGGAGTGGTCCGTTGGTTAGGCTGGTGGAGCATGCCGGGTCCAGTAGCAGCTACCTCTGTACCACCGATTCTGTCTCGGTGGATGCTTTGTGGGCCGATTCCATTTCCTGGGTTTCCTGTTGTAAGGCTCCTGTTTCTCAGGTTGTCCATGGTGTCATCAAGTTTAGCCACCCTGCGACTACCCTCATGTCCATGATGTTTGTAAGTACTTCCCTCTTGTGGCTGTTTTTGCCAATATGTGCCAAGTTCATACTCCCGTGTGGGGGGGGGGTTCTGGCGGCCTGATACATGGTTAATGTTCCCGTGCCACGCTGCCCCTTGTGTTCATTGGGCCCGTGTGTCTCGGCCTGGTGTCTTGCCTTTGTGAAGACTGCCCGAGTCCTTCCCTGGCGAGTCCCTGTAGTTTTCTTCTCAATGGACAGTTAGCTTCCGGGAGCCACAAGGGTCTCTCCCAGAAAACCAGCATTGAATGTAATGAAACTCCAATTTCCGGATAATCTCTGGTGGCTTCCGATTTCCCGCTTCGTTCCAGGTTGTTGGCAAGAGGTGTAATGTGTGCATATGCTCCGGAACTGAGGGCTGGCCCCAACCCCTTCCTCAAGAGATGAGTGGGAGGGGTAGTAGAGCAAACAGAGCGAGTGGGTAGTGGCCAGCGCTTCAGATTCGTAGCCTGGTGGACCGGGGATCGATCCCCGGCGGACGCGGAAACAAATGGACAGTTTCTTTCAGCCTGATGGCCCTGTTCACCTAGCAGTAAATAGGTACCTGGGAGTTAGACAGCTGCTGCAGGCTGCTTCCTGGGGATGTGTAACCAAAAAAGGAGGCCTGGACGAGGACTGGGCCGCGGGGACACTAAACCCAGAAATCATCTCAAGATAACGAGTGCATGATTATTTCAAGAGATTTTTTATAGTTTTACATTGTTGGGCGAGTTCATTTGGCCGGTTATGAGGCCTTGGTCTTTGACTCCAGCAGTGGTCTGTATTGGTTCACTGACCTTCTGGGTGCCTTTCCCAGTGAGGCGGCATGTCTCCTGCTCCCTCTGCCTCTGTGAGAGGGCCAGATTCTGGCTCTGGTCCCCGGTAGGCTAAAATGAACTCCACGACCAACATGATCTAGTAGTTAGAGGCCTAACTAGTAACTAGTTAGTAGAGGATGTACTCCTGACCATGTCGCAGCTCGGTCGATAAAGGCAGCGTCTGGGATGATCTCGGACATAGGTTCGAATCCTCGTCGCGGCCCTTGTGGATCTGTTCATTAGTTAGTAGAGGAAGATAGCGTCCAGGAGCTGCTGGGGCTCGCCCAGAAATTGGTATTTCATTACAGTAAAGCTGTTTTTTTCTTTGAGCACAGTCGTTGCCCAACCTGTCCTCTTAAAAAGAACGTTGCTTTTGGCCGTTTGCCTGTATGGCCGAATATGGACGTAATTTGAAAATGAAAAAAATGAATATAAATTTGGGATTTTTTTTTTCAACAACAGTAAGTTAAGGGTCCTCTGATAGGTTAGGTGGGCAGGAAATTCTCATAAAGTTTCGAAACAGTATGAAAAACATTAATGGAAAGTTTCCTCTTCTAAGCTTGCCGAGTAAACCGGACGACTCAAACAGAAAACGGAACAGTACGTCACTTTTGTGAGTCGATTTCATTTCAGATTACGTCCAAATTTGGCCATAGTGCGCATACAAGCGAAAAGTGACGTTATTTTTAAGAGGACGGGTTGTGTTGCTTCCCTATCAATCTACGTAGCCCTGGTCTAGCATTAACTTTTAATAATTAAATATTCATACTTTCCCTTCTCATGTTGCATTTACTGAAATGCACGAATGCAAATAAGAACACGAGAAGGATTAGGCAAACTGCAGGCTCCTTACATGGCAGCTCCTATTTATATCCACACACTTATGTACGGTACATTATATGTCTAATCTTTGCTTGAAAGACTGGAGAGATCCTGTGCCTATTGTGTTACCCGGTAAGTTGTCCCATAAATTAACAGCCCTGTTTGCAAACCAGTATTTTCCAAGCTCTTGTCTAAATCTAAACTTAAGATGAACTTGAATGGTATCGACCATTAAAGTCGACCCCAATCGACTTTATCTTCGTCCTGGACTATTAACGTCTCGTCTTCCAGTGTGTGGGGTTTAGTCGTCATATGTTGACCAGACCACACTCTAGAAGGTGAAGGGACGACGTTGTTTCGGTCCGTCCTGGACCATTCTCAAGTCGATTGTGTCATTCTCAGTCATTCTCACAATCGACTTGAGACTGGTCCAGGACGGACCGAAACGTCGTCGTCCCTTCACCTTCTAGTGTGTGATCTGGTCAACATACTTTAGCCACGTTATTGTGACTCATCGCCTGCAAAGTCGTCACATCTTGAGCCACATTATTGCAACTCGTCGTCTGCAACTGTAACTGTTCCCTAATTTGCTTAATGTGTGTAATTTTGTTCAGGCAGCATCGACCTAAGCTTGGCAAGTCGGCTGTACAAGGACCTTTGCCTGGCCCGGGAGAATCTGGCACTCAACAGCCACCTGCATCTCCTGTACCTCGTCATACCATACGAGGTCGTCAGCTCCGTCAGTATCCTACCTGACGTCTTCTACAATGCTGTAAGAGTGTATCCTCTGTTCCTAACATTGTGCTTAGACGTAGTTATTTTTCACCCACTGTGTATGTTGTGAACACTACTTATAAATGATAAATCGGTCAACGTACAATACATTTATGATTAAACTTAATGTGTGAGCTTGGATGTAATTTATTATGAGAGATTATTAGTATTAGATCCTGGGGCCAGATTCACGAAGTAGTTACGCAAGCACTTGCGAACGTGTACATCTTTCGTCAATCTTTGACGTCTTTGGTTACATTTATTAAACAGTTTACAAGCATGAAAACTTGCCATTTAACTGTTGTTATTGTTATAAACAGCCTCCTGGTGCTTCGGAGCTCATTAACTGTTTAATAATTGGAAACAAAGCCTCCAAAGATTGAGAAAAGTTGTACAGGTTCGTAAGTGCTTGCGTAACTGCTTCGTGAATCTGGATCCAGATCATACTGGAAAGCTTAACCATCACCTTTCCGTACGTTCTTCATTCCCTAAAAAAAAAAGTGTTTGAACGGCATTTTGACTTCGTTCAAGCTTTCTATCCTGGCAAAACTTGAATTTGTTAAATCAGTCTTTGATTTCAATTGTAGGGAGGATGCACACACCTCCCTTTAACCACTTTATATAACTATATAACATATAACTAAAGCATTATATGACAAAGAGTGCTGGGAAGATGGGACACCACGAGCGTAGCTCTCATCCTGTGACTACACTTAGGTAATTACACTTACTGTTAATGGAGAAATGCACTTGCCAGAATGCTGAATGTGACACTGTTGGTGGTATCTTACAGAGCGCTCTGACTTCAGTTCATCAGAGAGTCTAAGCGGGTACCTAGAGCAAAATGGGGCATTGCAAAACTTGTGTGGATAAGTACCACAGGAGTTATAATGCCCCGACATTTATCATCACATTAATCATTCGGCAAAGCAAAAAGAATCAATAGATTTGTTTTTGTTCGTGTAGAACATCACTAAATTACATTTATTCTATTCTCGTGAGGTTCGTGTATCTTTTCAAAGCTATTTTCCATATGCATTTTCTGTTGGTTCTTATTGCATGTTGAATTCCCATTAACCTACCATATCATCGCAATGATGAAGCTTGCACGCCCTAAAGGGATGTCAACACGTTGCTTCCCTGCTGAGGACCAAGTTTTCAACCTGAGCACCATCGATGAAATCGATCAAAAAATTGTTGCGTAATTATATAAGAACGTTAAAATATTTTTATCGTTTTCCTCCCCTGGACAGTACATGTCACTTGGAGAGGAGGAAATGAAAGTAGCCAAACTGCTGGGCATCACCGACGGCGTAATCGTCAAACTTTCCATGGGCCACAAGAGTAAGGTAAGGCTTGGTCATCGCTCTTCGCCATTTTTAGATTATTTTAGGAGTTGTGGTTTGTAATGTATACAGATGAAAACACACCTTCGCATCCAGTAGAGTTCCAGTTGCCGTGAAACTAATGTCAGACAGGTTTATACGTATATTTTTCTTACGTGAAGACATGAGCTGTTTTCATTGGTCAGAAAGTGACCACCATTTTCTGACCAATGGTGGATAGTTTCCATGTGGTTTTGTGAATCTTGGCTTTAACCCTTGAAATGGACATAAAATAAAATGAGCATTATCTGGTGCACTCCCAGAACCCTATCCAGGTACAGTCCAGGTACTCGTGACTTGAGAGCTTGGAGCAGCTCGCAGGCCCACATATCCACCCCATCCTGGTTGGTCCAGCACTACTACTAGGGGTCCTGACGGCTGAGTGGACAGCGCTTGGGATTCGTTGTCCTGAGGTTCCGTGTTCGATCCCCGGCGGAAACAAATGGGACAGTTTCTTTCAGCCTGATGGCCCCCTGTTCACCTAACAGGGAATAGGTATACCTGGGAGTTAGACAGCTGCTACAGGCTGCTGCTTCCTGGGGATGTGTAACAAAAAGGAGGCCTGGTCGAGGATCGGGCCGCAGGGACGCTAAGCCCTGAAATCACCTCAAGATAACCTCGCCAGAACGGCTTCTTGGTTCATAATGGTGCATGAAAATGTAGATACAGTAGTTATATATAACATGTACATGTAATAAGAGCAAAAAATAGAATGTTTTATTGTTCTACGAACATAATATTAGGTGCATATTAATGACAGGAATATATTTGACCATTCTGATGTTACATACATTTTATTAAATAAATTAAAAAAATCTGAGCTATCGAAACACCAAAAAATATCTTCATGGTAACGACCCCTTCCCCCCACTGAGGCCGGAGTAAACACCACAGGGCAGCCGGTCCTCATAAACAAAGACCCAGAGACCATGTCATACACACGACTCATAACTGATGACGTCCGAACACTTCCGGAACAAGTGCTTCGCTGACGACCTGTGTTCGAACCACAATGCTGTAACTGCATCACCCACGTACTGCAAATACAAAGTCACCAACAGAACATAAACACCTAACATACCCACTGCCGAAATATGCACAATATGATAAAATATAATATTGATTTATATTTGTGAAGATTATGTTTTGAATGAACAGCATGTTAACATTGATGAATGCATCTTTGGGGTCAACCGCTGGATGGAATGGACTTAGTCTAGACGGGTTGCACGGGGCTATTGTTTCATGAACGCTTGTGAATTGTGACATCATAAGGAGAGTTCCATGCTTCACCATGGCCGAGGTAGGTTATTTTTTATCCCCCATGATCAGGGAATGGATTTCAACAATAATACTATAGCACTAAGTCTAACTTGCAAACACATTGATGGCTTTCCAAATGCTGGCCTTGGCGTGTGATAAACCCACACCTAATGAAGCTTAGAAACCCATGGAGCCGCCTACCCGCCGAAGCCGTAAGGGCCAAAACTGTGTTCGGTTTTATAAGCTACCTAGGAAAGATCATAGGCAAAGGAGGGACCTTCGTCAAGCCACCGGCTTCCTGTCCTCATTGAGGCCACTAGTGGTAGTGGCCCTCGGGTAAATCAGGAAACACACAAGATATTATGACATGTACTCGGTCTTTTAAGGGAATTTCAGTTTAAAGGTTAAGAATCTCTTTTCAACAATTAAATTCCTGAAAAGTGATAATGTGTAGCAGCCCATAATTTAATGCAGGCGATGAGTCACAATAACGTGGCTGAAGTATGTTGACCTACTATCCCCTACACCTGACTTTCCTCCTCAGCTCTCTCTTGCCTATTTATTGCCTGTCCCTACCTCCTCATCACAATCGACTTGAGAATGGTCCAGGACGGACCGAAACGTCGTCGTCCCTTCAATTTCTAGTGTGTGATCTGGTCACCATAATTTAATGCTTTGTGTATATTGTTATCTACATTTAGTGGAGTTTAAAAAACCTTGCATGCACAATAACATCACCAGAATGCATCGTGAGAGAATATTTCAGTACTACAGTAGTTACTAATATAAAGATTCCAGTCATAGGCCACAATTTCATCACATAATTCCAGTACTGTACTTATGCCTCGACCAGGAGGCCTGGTTGAGGACCGGGCCACGCGGACGCTAAGCCCACAAACTCATCGCTAAGTAAGGTACGGTATGCCAACTTATTTATGTGATTTGCATGAAACTGAATGTGTACTGTATTGATTTTTCAGAAAGTTGACCAGAATGTGTTGCACCGATTTTATGTGGCATTGCTGCTGCACCGCATTTGGTCGGGGATGGGAATATGGCAAGCTAGTGACCTGTTTCGTGTTCATAGAGGATTTACGCAGAATGCATTGTCGTCGTCTGCAGCATTTGCTTCCTGCGTTTTCCATTTTTGTCAGGTATGCATGTATTTTGTTCAACTTTTACATTTACACTCAAAAATAGCTAGAGAAATATCCTGAAGCTGGTAAGAGAGAATGAATGACGGGTGCCTGATCAACCAGGCTGTGATTTATATGTTTAGGCTGCGAGCAGGTACGTCCACCGGCCCGGTTGACCAGTCCAGCAACGAGTAGGCCTAGTCGAGAACCGGGCCGCGGAAACGCTGGCAATACCCGAAATCATTGCAAGATAACCGCAAGGTAAGGTATACTATAATGTACTGTATAATATAATTTCTGATTAAGTAGAAACGCCACTAGAGACTTGTTAAAGAATACACTCATTAAATGAACAAATCCACAAGGGCCGTGATGAGGATTCGAACCTGCGTCCGAGAGCATCCCAGACGCTGCCTTAACCGATGCTCTCGGACGCAGGTTCGAATCCTCAACACGGCCCTTGTGGACTTGTTCATTTGATGCATCACACAATTGTGATTTCTGTGTGTAATAGACACATTATTTTCTCATTATACTTGGAGATAATTTTCACTCGTGGATGTAACTTGTCACGGGACCATTTATATATATTTCGGCCTCCATTCAGGAATAGGGCAGTGGATTATTGCATTCAACATGACAGCTAATCCAGCATTTAAGAAAGATATGACAGCAGTATTCTGGGCTATCTATTGCCTGCTATTACAACTGGCAAGAGCTAAATAATAAGGGAAACTGCAGAAAACCTCTTGGGCCGTGCAAGGCGGCTGCCGGCTGGACCGCGCGAGGCAGCCGTAGGCCTCACAGCGCAAGGCGGCTGCCGGCTGGACCGCGCGAGGCAGCCGTAGGCCTCACAGCGCAAGGCGGCTGCCGGCTGGACCGCGCGAGGCAGCCGTAGGCCTCACAGCGCAAGGCGGCTGCCGGCTGGACCGCGCGAGGCAGCCGTAGGCCTCACAGCGCAAGGCGACTGCCGGCAGGACCACGCGAGGCGGCTCCGGTTTAAATCCACCCAAATTCTTTCACACAGTATGTTTAACCTACACTTGAAACAATAAGACCATCTCACTCCTGTTATATGGCCCGGTAACCTGCAAATTGCCAATGCAGTTTTGCGGTTCAACTTTGAACCCAAATAGCAAATAGTCAGCTACGTGCTATCCGAACCCCTTGGGACTGAGACTGAAGGGATAACATGTTGTGTTTGGATAAGTAGTTAATTATCCTGAAAAGTTAGGAAGGGGGAAATAATTGACAATTTTGTTGCAGAAATCCAACAGTGTTTTGTTTGTACGTGCCAATATGTTCTGATCTGCTTGTTATCAATGCTCCATCAACTATAATCTTCAAGTTATTAAGATAGAAAAGGTGGAGGTGGATGATGATAGTGTTGGGTTGACTGAAGCAGATTAATTAATGCTAAAGTGGAGATACCCAACCAGCAGGACTTGATACAAAGTATCTCTGAAATCTGTATATTGCATCAATATAGATACTCCTTCCTCTCCACCGTTCTCTCAGGAATATCACATCCTCTATTATGGTGGTTTCCAACCTTTTTGGGAATGTCCCTCCCACCTCGGTGGGCCCGCAGGTCTCTCCAAGCAACAGCCTGTTGGACCAAGTTATCAAGAGTCAGGCTAGGGGAGTAGAAGAGCTCCCCGTACCCTCTCCAGGGGCCAGATTCACGAAGCCGTTTCGCAAGTACTTACAAATGTGTACATCTTTCCTCAGTCTTTGATGGCTTTGGTTACATTTAATTAACAGTTTACAAGCATGAAAACTTGCCAATTAATTGTTGTTATTGTTATAAACAGCCTCCTGGTGCTTCGAAGCTCATCAGCTGTTTAATAATTGTAAACAAAGCCACCAAAGATTGAGAAAAGATGTACAGGTTCGTAAGTGCTTGCGTAACTGCTTCGTGAATGTGGCCTTGGGTATGCTCCCCATGGTGGTCAATAACCCACTGGTTGGAATCAGTTTTTGTTACGTTTGTCAGTTTTGTCTCCCGCAACTGTGATATGAGGAAGCATTGCCATCACCCGTTCTTCAGCTCTGCCCATTTATTATAATCTGTCTATATTTGTGTACCATATTATTAATTTTTTTTTTACTGTATAAAATTGAATGAATTCGAAGAAAATATTTGAGTAATTATGAATTTTTTGGGGGTATTACTGTTTATATTGTTATATTTTGAACTTGTTGAATGTTGTGCTTTCAGGAACTTGAAGAACTGTGGGCTTTTCGAGACCTCTTGGCTAACTTTGCTCGTCAGATCTCTGGCTGCTGCTCGGCTGAACTACTGCCGTTGTTGGACCTGCCAGCTGTGAAACAGGTAAGAATTTAAGCCATATGCTGGTACATTGTTTTTTGCCTTATTGCACATTATTTTTTACTGTACACATTATCTTATTGTACATGCATGGGGTATACCCTAGAAACACAAACCAAAAAACTGTCTCTGTTTTCTGCTTGTTACAACTTGTAATAAAGTTGTTACATCTTGGCTTAACGTGTTTATGACGTATTAGCACGTTGTTACAACTTGCTATATTGGTTGTTATAACTGCTTAGGTGGTGTTAAAACTTGTTCGAACGTTGTACCAACGTCGTAGTTTCAGTGTGTGTTTGGCGGGTAATTCACCAGTTTGAATTTCTCCTCTGCTCTACATGTCTGGAGATTTTTATCGTGGGTGTGTTGCCATTTGTATGGCAAGTGGGTAGCTGGTTGATGGTGTTGCGTATTGTCCGTTGCTCCCTGGACCTCTGTAAGGGGAGCCAGATTCTGCATCTGGTCCCCCCAGTATGTCAAACACAACTCCTGCGAGTAATGTGATCCATTAGAATGTAGTAATCTCGGCGAGATAGTGTCGGGAAGCTCCCTGGGTTCTACCGGAATGAGGCATTTCGTGACATTGTGATGGGTTTTTCTATTCATTTGCATCCCAAGAATCCACTAATGAACAAATCCACAAGGGCTGTGATGAGGGTTCGAACTTACGTTCGGGATGATCCCAGACGCTGCTTAGTCGACTAGGCCACGACATGGTAAAACACGTGTAAAGAATCCACTACGTTTTGTCGATTGATCTTGCCACTTCCTCCTCCCGCGGAACACTCCAAATTCTTTATTCCATTTCTGCGGTCCACTGACCACTTCTAATTTTCCATCCTGATGACCAATGAAGGTGAAGAAGCGACGGTTTTGGTCCGTCTTGAACCATTATCAAGTTGAATGTGATGAGTGATTGATTGATTGATGAAGATTAAGCCACCCAAGAGGTGGTACAGGCATGAATAGCCAGTAAGGATGGGAGAAAAGAAGGCACAGGCAATAAATAAAGAAAGGGGTGAGGAGCAGGTAAGAGAAGGTCAAGGCGTAAGATGGGGATATTCCCACCTGTAAGTGCAACACTATCATCATTATCTTGAGGTTATCTTGAGATGATTTCGGGGCTTAGGGTCCCCACGGCCCGATCCTTGACCAGGCCTTCTTTTTTGTCACACATCCCCAGGAAGCAGCAGCTGTCTAACTCCCAGGTACCTATTTACTATTAGGTGAACAGGGGCATCAGGGATTTGTTTCCGCCTCCATTGGGGATCGAACTCCGGCCCTTAGGCCGGAGTTCGTTCCCGACTCTAAATCAAACATTTGTTGTATATGACCTACATAACACTAAAACAGGGAGGATACTTATAATCACCTTTGGTCTTGTAGTGTGGGAGTGCTGTCTACCAATCAGAGGTTGTGTGTTAATTTGTTGATTAGTTCCAATCATTTTTATATGCTGCTTCCTTATTTTTCAGGGTCGTGCTCGAATGTTGTACAACGCAGGTTATCACACGCTGCAAGATGTTGCAAACTCCGAGCCTCGCGATCTTGTCAACAGTGTCGAGCATTTGCCACATCGCATAGCTGTGCAGATTATCAATTCTGCTAAGGTAAGACAATTTAATTTTTAACACTAGTACCAAATCTTTTGGTAGGAAGCAGTTGGTTCAATTTACCACTTGGGCAAAAGCTGTATTTCTACCCAACTGAACTGTACAAAGGCAATCAACCCACTAAGCCTTTCGTGACCAATACTCCCAAAATATTGTTTGCGTTAATTTTTGCCAGTACGTTGCATTTGACTGAGCAAGAAGACGGGTTGAGTGATGAGCGGGAAGAAGAGTAGACTTTAATAGATGACGACAAGCTTGAGTGACGGGTTGACAAGCTTGAGTTAAATAGATGACGTTTTGAGTGACGGGTGATAAGCTTGAGTGACGGGTAGAGTGACGAGCGGCAAGAAGAGTAGACTTTAATAGATGACGTTTCAACTGTAAGGGCATGACCAAATCTAAGAAATGATGAATTAATTGATGTGCCACAAAGTGCAGAGGTTCAGAGCCAATATGACAGTGTATAATTCATTTGCCAATTGCACTAAAAAATTGTTATGTAACTTGTGCGGTAATGTTACCAGAGCCATCTTGTGTTGTCGTACAGTAACATTGTGCATTGTAATGGTACCTACGGTGTAGTACTCGCCTCTTGAAGCATTCTTCGCTAACATGTCCTGGGCTGATATTCAGGCATGGGATTTTGGCAGTGTAACAGGAACTTTGGGGCCCCAGTATTTATTGTCCCCCAAGGCTCGTCATACTTGTTGCCTTGGGTCGTCTCTCGGCCAGCCTCGTCACACTTGTGTGGCCTTGGCTCGTAGTGTCTCAACGAGCGGTCTCGCTCATCTTTATTACAGTACCTGAAGTCTCCTCCTCATCCCTGATGCATCTTCCTTGTAGGCAGCTTTGTTCAGAGAACCACAAGGGGCTTCCCCAGAAAACCAGCGTTGAATGTAATGAAATGTCCCCACGATTCCTTCCCTCCCTCCTTGCCAGGTTTGTTAGTTGGTCTTTCTTCCCATCTGCTCCAAAATTGGTTTGGACGGCCTGTAGCTCTGCCCTGATCCACCCCACAACTGACTGGGAGGGGTTAGTGCTATTGAGTTTGCGATGGTTCCAAGAGATTTGATCATTTGTTTACCGTACGTCGGGGGAGTTCATTTGGCCGTCGTAAGGCTTTGGTCTTTTAACCCGGCAAAGGTTTGTGTTGGTTTGTTAACTTTTTAAGATGCTTTTCCAGTGGAGTGACTGAGTGCCAGCCACTTTGTGAGGGAGGGGTTAAGCTCTAGCTCTGGTCCCCCGGCAGGCCAAACACACCTCCACAGCTGATGTGACCTATCGCTTCATGGCGCCACTGGGGCTTCTTGGTTATCTTGAGATGATTTCGGGGCTTTAGTGTCCCTGCGGCCCGGTCCTCGACCAGGCCTCCACCCCCAAGAAGCAGCCCATGACAGCTGACTAACACCCAGTACCTATTTTACTGCTAGGTAACAGGGGCATAGGGTGAAAGAAACTCTGCCCTTTGTTTCTCGCCGCCACCTGGGATCGAACCCGGGACCACAGGATCACAAGTCCAGTGTGCTGTCCGCTCGGCCGACCGGCTCCCGACGGGCTCATGCAGAAAGAGGCATTTCATTACATATAACATTGGGTTTCCCTAAAGTTTTTAATTTGTTATGTATATCAGCTGTTTGCACATTTTCCAGAATGGACAGCAGTGCAGCCTGCCGGCCTATTACTTCATATACAGTATTGTACTGTATTATTATTTGAGAATATGTCAAGATATTGGTAACATTTATAGACTGTAAAATATTTCAACATTCATTAGGTAACAAATGTGAGAACTGCATCTGGGCTAACTTAGGGGGCCTCGTAGCCTGGTGGATAGCGCGCAGGACTCGTAATTCTGTGGCGCGGGTTCGATTCCCACACGAGGCAGAAACAAATGGGCAAAGTTTCTTTCACCCTGAACGCCCCTGTTACCTAGCAGTAAATAGGTACCTGGGTGTCAGTCAGCTGTCACGGGCTGCTTCCTGGGGGTGGAGGCCTGGTCAAGGACCGGGCCGCGGGGACACTAAAGCCCCGAAATCAACTCAAGATAACCTCAAGATAACGTGCACAGAGGGCTAGTAACCTCTTAATTCTAATTATTTCATTCCTGTGTTCACAAGGAAAAACAGTTCTTCTTTCAAGGAAGTCCTTCAACTATTTAGACACAGCGTCAGTCTCGCTTTACAGGATTGGTGTTCTTTCCCTGAAAGTCCAAGTGGGCTGGCATACCTGGATAGGGTTTTGGGAGCTCTTCTACTCCCCAAGCTAGGCCTGGGGCCAAGCTCGACTGTGATAACTTGGTCCAACAGGCTGTTGCTTGGAGCAGCCCACAGACCCCATGCATTCCACTACAGCCTGGTTGGTCTGGCACTTCTTGCAAGAACTTGTCTTAAGTACCTCTTGAATACATCCACCTCTGTTCCAGCAATATTTCTAATACTTGCTGGGAGGGTGTTGAACAGCTGTGGACGATGTGGCACCGTGCCTTCACTTCTTCCTCGTATCCCTTTTATGTCCTATAAAGTCATACCGACTTTGCTATGTACACTTTACAGGATTGGTGGTCAGTCCCTTAACTCCTTTTCTCCTTGTCATCTGCCTTGTCGAGCACTCTGACAGCTTGGATTTGAAGATCCCAAATTAGGAATTGCTAAATCATTGTTAGTTCATATAATTTCTAACTAGATTGTTTACTGATAACCTCTTAGGAAGTTGTTGATGTGTGTGTTCTAGTTCAACTACATGCACTAGCGCCACAGTTCATGTCCTGTGCAGCAACTGTTTGCAGTAAGTTGATAAATAAAATGCCTTACTGCATTTTATTTATCAAATTTTCATTAGGATCCCTTGTTTTCACTTTATTATGGAAATGTACATTATACTGTATAAAAAGATATTGGTGCATTTTATAGGCTATGAAATGACTTAACAATTTGGCTTGCAGATGTTGCTAATTGAACGAGCGGAAACACTTCAAGGAGAAGCCGAAGAGGTGCTTTTGGGGCTACGTCATCACCTCCCACAGTCTCAGATGAGTACCAAATTAGCACCATCATCTTCACCCGATGCCAATCCTGACTCCAAGGCATCTCCATCAACTACCCGGAATGCACCAACATCAACAAAATCTGCAACAGGAGCCGTCACGTGAAAACGTAATAAAGTTTCCGACTATTAATACGAATGAATTGCTTTCCGGCACGTTGACAAGACCCTAAGTATACGGACGTGTGTATCAGGTGGCGGTGCAGTGAAGGGTTGGGTGTAACCCATTGTGATGTGTGTGATTTTCACTGTTTATATTTGTTTATTAAAAGGATTACAAGTAGAGCGAGTATACCCCTCCCCCATTGCTTCCTTTTGGCCGATAGCTAATCGTTGCCTCCCTGTACAGTATACTGTATACTCTTCACTTGCTTATTTCACTTTCAGTGAATGCTGGACATATTTTTTTAATCGGTTTCTAACTGAAGAAGTTTGCCAGCTTTACTCACTCAGTTCTACCACAGACAAGATATATTTTACGATGTTACAAGTACTGCATCAGATACCAGTGACATAGTTAAATAAAACAGGAGAAGATTCCATGCACATTTGGACTTCCAGAAGGAACGGCATAAAAAATATAAAGTTTGAATAAATAATGTGAAAGTCATTTATAGTAGCAGCCTGTGGTGGGAGAATGGTGGATATGATAAGGTAAGGAAGGTTTCTAAATATTCTAATAACTACCATGATAATATTGCTCGTTCATAATATAAATAACAATATTCAAAGTAGAGTATTGGCAAGAGTAGTGATGCGCAGTAGCTTCATAAAACAAGGTGTGCCAAGTAAGGTATTTAAACCGATGTCGTTAAATATGCAGATTGGATTTTTTTTCTTTAATAAAAGCTGCATATTTGATTAGTAATTAGTTCAACTCAGTCTTGTGTTTGAACGTGATCTTGGTGTCTTAATTTATTTCCATATAAAAATGTAATTATATTCATACTTTTATAAGGATATATTTATGTACAGATCTCTAAATAAAAGTATATAATACTTTAGAAGATTATCATATTGAATTTCCTCTGGATGACCCGCTGCTGGGATATCCCAGCGTCTGACTCGTCCACTACTGGGAGTATCCCAGCACAGGCATGCATTTAACTATACATAGTAATACAGCAATCATTACAGGAAGCTGTAAATAAGACCGATTATGGTGTCAAGTTATTGGCAAAAAAATCCCATCGTGACAATGGACCAAAAGTAGCTCTCGGTGGTACTATCTAGATACCTTACCTCTCGTAGGTCTGTCTCCAGATGGTGAGTCAACCCAAGATCCTGTAAGACAGGTTGGGGGAGTGGGTACAAAGGTATGGGGTGTGTGGAGCGGGTACAAAGGGAGGGGGTGTGTGGAGCGGGTACAAAGGGAGGGGGGGTGTGGAGCGGGTACAAAGGGAGGGGGTGTGTGGAGCGGGTACAAAGGGAGGGGGTGTGTGGAGCGGGTACAAAGGGAGGGGGTGTGTGGAGCGGGTACAAAGGGAGGGGGGGGTGTGGAGCGGGTACAAAGGGTGGGGGTGTGTGGAGCGGGTACAAAGGGAGGGGGTGTGTATGGAGCGGGTACAGAGGGAGGGGGTGTATGGAGTGGGTACAGAGGGAGGGGTGTGTGGAGCGGGTACAAAGGGAGGGGGTGTGTGGAGTGGGTACAAAGGGAGGGGGTGTATGGAGTGGGTACAAAGGGAGGGGGTGTATGAAGTGGGTACAGAGGGAGGGGGTGTGTGGAGTGGGTACAAAGGGAGGGGGTGTATGGAGTGGGTACAAAGGGAGGGGGTGTGTGGAGTGGGTACAGAGGGAGGGGGTGTGTGGAGTGGGTACAGAGGGAGGGGGTGTGTGGAGTGGGTACAGAGGGAGGGGGTGTGTGGAGTGGGTACAGAGGGAGGGGGTGTATGGAGTGGGTACAGAGGGAGGGGGTGTGTGGAGTGGGTACAGAGGGAGGGGGTGTGTGGAATGGGTACAAAGGGAGGGGGTGTATGGAGTGGGTACAAAGGGAGGGGGTGTGTGGAGTGGGTACAGAGGGAGGGGGTGTGTGGAGTGGGTACAGAGGGAGGGGGTGTGTGGAGTGGGTACAGAGGGAGGGGGTGTGTGGAGTGGGTACAGAGGGAGGGGGTGTGTGGAGTGGGTACAGAGGGAGGGGGTGTGTGGAGTGGGTACAGAGGGAGGGGGTGTGTGGAGTGGGTACAGAGGGAGGGGGTGTGTGGAGTGGGTACAGAGGGAGGGGGTGTGTGGAGTGGGTACAGAGGGAGGGGGTGTGTGGAGTGGGTACAGAGGGAGGGGGTGTGTGGAGTGGGTACAGAGGGAGTGGGTACAAAGGGAGGGGGTGTGTGGAGTGGGTACAGAGGGAGGGGGTGTATGGAGTGGGTACAAAGGGAGGGGGTGTATGGAGTGGGTACAGAGGGAGTGGGTACAAAGGGAGGGGGTGTGTGGAGTGGGTACAGAGGGAGTGGGTACAAAGGGAGGGGGTGTGTGGAGTGGGTACAAAGGGAGGGGGTGTATGGAGTGGGTACAAAGGGAGGGGGTGTGTGGAGTGGGTACAGAGGGAGGGGGTGTGTGGAGTGGGTACAGAGGGAGGGGGTGTGTGGAGTGGGTACAGAGGGAGGGGGTGTGTGGAGTGGGTACAGAGGGAGGGGGTGTATGGAGTGGGTACAGAGGGAGGGGGTGTGTGGAGTGGGTACAGAGGGAGGGGGTGTATGGAGTGGGTACAGAGGGAGGGGGTGTATGGAGTGGGTACAGAGGGAGGGGGTGTGTGGAGTGGGTACAGAGGGAGGGGGTGTGTGGAGTGGGTACAGAGGGAGGGGGTGTGTGGAGTGGGTACAGAGGGAGGGGGTGTGTGGAGTGGGTACAGAGGGAGGGGGTGTGTGGAGTGGGTACAGAGGGAGGGGGTGTGTGGAGTGGGTACAGAGGGAGGGGGTGTATGGAGTGGGTACAGAGGGAGGGGGTGTGTGGAGCGGGTACAGAGGGAGGGGGTGTGTGGAGTGGGTACAGAGGGAGGGGGTGTGTGGAGTGGGTACAGAGGGAGGGGGTGTATGGAGTGGGTACAGAGGGAGGGGGTGTATGGAGTGGGTACAAAGGGAGGGGGTGTGTGGAGTGGGTACAGAGGGAGGGGGTGTGTGGAGTGGGTACAGAGGGAGGGGGTGTATGGAGTGGGTACAAAGGGAGGGGGTGTGTGGAGTGGGTACAGAGGGAGGGGGTGTGTGGAGTGGGTACAGAGGGAGGGGGTGTATGGAGTGGGTACAAAAGGAGGGGGTGTGTGGAGTGGGTACAGAGGGAGGGGGTGTGTGGAGTGGGTACAGAGGGAGGGGGTGTGTGGAGTGGGTACAGAGGGAGGGGGTGTGTGGAGTGGGTACAGAGGGAGGGGGTGTATGGAGTGGGTACAAAGGGAGGGGGTGTGTGGAGTGGGTACAGAGGGAGGGGGTGTGTGGAGTGGGTACAGAGGGAGGGGGTGTGTGGAGTGGGTACAGAGGGAGGGGGTGTGGAGTGGGTACAGAGGGAGGGGGTGTGTGGAGTGGGTACAAAAGGAGGGGGTGTATGGAGTGGGTACAAAGGGAGGGGGTGTGTGGAGTGGGTACAGAGGGAGGGGGTGTGTGGAGTGGGTACAGAGGGAGGGGGTGTGTGGAGTGGGTACAGAGGGAGGGGGTGTGTGGAGTGGGTACAGAGGGAGGGGGTGTATGGAGTGGGTACAAAGGGAGGGGGTGTGTGGAGTGGGTACAGAGGGAGGGGGTGTGTGGAGTGGGTACAGAGGGAGGGGGTGTGTGGAGTGGGTACAGAGGGAGGGGGTGTGTGGAGTGGGTACAAAGGGAGGGGGTGTGTGGAGTGGGTACAGAGGGAGGGGGTGTGTGGAGTGGGTACAGAGGGAGGGGGTGTGTGGAGTGGGTACAGAGGGAGGGGGTGTGTGGAGTGGGTACAGAGGGAGGGGGTGTGTGGAGTGGGTACAGAGGGAGGGGGTGTGTGGAGTGGGTACCCATACACATGCCCATATAAGTACCAAAGAAGAGAGAGGGCGTGTCGAGCTCTACACTTTATTATATTTTTTCCCTTCACTTTCATGTGTAATGAGCTGAAACTAACTGAGAGGGGGGGAGGGGGTGGGTGGAGAGGGTTATCAGGGTGAAATATATTACTAAAATGAGAAAATGACAGGAAATACAACCTTACATTTCTGTTTTATATTTTTTAAAATAAATGTTTCACAAGATATATATATATATATATATATATATATATATACAGGGATATATATATATATATATATATATATATATATATATATATATATATATATATATATATATATATATATATATATATATATATATATATATGCAACAATGATCACAAAAACACTGATCCAAGTATGCAGAATAACCACATATGAAAAATAGAAAATGCTTAACGCGTTTTCGGCTAATTCGCCTTCATCAGAGCAAAGTAGAATGAATATATACAATATATATATATATATATGAATATATACGACATATATATATATATGTCGTACCTAGTAGCCAGAACGCACTTCTCAGCCTACTATGCAAGGCCCGATTTGCCTAATAAGCCAAGTTTTCATGAATTAATTGTTTTTCGACTACCTAACCTAACCTAACCTAACTTTTTCGGCTACCTACCCCAACCTAACCTATAAAGATAGGTTAGGTTAGGTTCGGTCATATATCTACGTTCATTTTAACTACCATAAAAAAAATTTGACCTCATACATAATGAAATGGGTAGCATTATCATTTCATAAGAAAAAAATTAATGAAAATATATTAATTCAGGAAAACTTGGCTTATTAGGCAAATCGGGCCTTGCATAGTAGGCCGAGAAGTGCGTTCTGGCTACTAGGTACGACATTATATATATATATTCATTCTACTTTGCTCTGATGAAGGCGAATTAGCCGAAAACGCGTTAAGCATTTTCTATTTTTCATATGTGGTTATTCTGCATACTTGGATCAGTGTTTTTGTGATCATTGTTGCATATATATATATATATATATATATATATATATATATATATATATATATATATATATATATATATATATATATATATATATATATATATTGAGAGAGAGAGAGAGAGAGACGGAGAGAGAAATATATGCTCCACTATACCCTACTGGAGGACAGAGCGACGGTCAGCCTTCCTGCAGGTCCGAGTTCAATCCCCACACGCAGCTGCCCACCACCTCCCCTCTCCCCCCCAACACACCATACAGGTGTGCCGTACACACCTGTACTCAGGTTCACTAAAGACGCCACAGGTGCGCGTCTCAAGGCGGACTTCCAGACGCCACTCAAGCGCAACATCTTGAGCGCTCCCCACGTGTCCTAAGTATAGATGGAAGCAAAAATACATCTAGTGTATTTATAGATTATAGTGTATAAGTTGTATATCTTCAGTTATATCGGTTATATTAATGGTATATTTCTTCACAATGCATATGAGGACAGTCAACATAGCCATGAGGACAGTCAACATAGCCTTGAGGACAGTCAACATAGCCATGAGGACAGTCAACATAGCCATGAGGATGGTCTACGTAGCCATGAGGACAGTCAACATAGCCATGAGGATGGTCTACATAGCCTCGATGACAGTCAACATAGCCATGAGGACAGTCAACATAGCCATGAGGACAGTCAACATAGCCATGAGGACAGTCAGCATAGCCATGAGGATGGTCTACATAGCCATGAGGACAGTCAACATAGCCATGAGGACAGTCAACATAGCCATGAGGACAGTCAACAAAGCCATGAGGACAGTCAACATAGTCATGAGGACAGTCAACATAGCCATGAGGACAGTCAACATAGCCATGAGGACAGTCAACATAGCCATGAGGACAGTCAACATAGCCATGAGGACAGTCAACATAGCCATGAGGATAGTCAACATAGCCATGAGGACAGTCAACATAGCCATGAGGACAGTCAACATAGCCATGAGGACAGTCAACATAGCCATGAGGACAGTCAACATAGCCATGAGGACAGTCAACATAGCCATGAGGACAGTCAACATAGCCATGAGGACAGTCAACATAGCCATGAGGACAGTCAGCATAGCCATGAGGACAGTCAGCATAGCCATGAGGACAGTCAGCATAGCCATGAGGACAGTCAGCATAGCCATGAGGACAGTCAGCATAGCCATGAGGACAGTCAACATAGCCATGTCCTCATATCCCAGCTCCTTGTACTCATATCCCAGCTCCTTGTCCTCATATCCCAGCTCCTTGTCCTCATATCCCAGCTCCTTGTCCTCATATCCCAGCTCCTTGTCCTCATATCCCAGCTCCTTGTCCTCATACCCCAGCTCCTTGTCCTCATATCCCAGCTCCTTGTTCTCATACCCCAGCTCCTTGTCCTCATATCCCAGCTCCTTGTCCTCATACCCCAGCTCCTTGTCCTCATATCCCAGCTCCTTGTTCTCATACCCCAGCTCCTTGTTCTCATATCCCAGCTCCTTGTTCTCATACCCCAGCTCCTTGTCCTCATATCCCAGCTCCTTGTCCTCATACCCCAGCTCCTTGTCCTCATATCCCAGCTCCTTGTTCTCATACCCCAGCTCCTTGTTCTCATATCCCAGCTCCTTGTTCTCATATCCCAGCTCCTTGTTCTCATACCCCAGCTCCTTGTCCTCGTATCATATGCCAAAATACGTATCATACTTATGCCCTTATAAGAACAATATATGTTTTTATATCTATCATACATATATCCTTTTAACTACCATACATATGCCCTTATAAGTACCATACTTGCCCATATAAGTACCATTCATATGCCAATATAGGTACCATACAAATGCCTTTATAAGTAGCATACATATGCCCATATACGCACCATGCATAGTAGTCTCTAAATACATGAGGAATATAGATATAATGTTATTTTGATTATCCATTTATTATTTAGCTCAATTTGATCATTATTACATTTTTTACAATTGATTTTCCTTAGTAATTTGTTTAGAAAACATGATGATATTTTTTATATTTGAGGTGGCTGTATCTCAGTAAATATGGCTGTATAGGCGTTAATATTTAAAATTAGCAAAGAAAGACTATATAGAAAGAAAGGTAAATTGCTGTGGTAAACACAATGGTCCCATTTTCAAAACGATTCTATGGCTGGTTTTGATTTTGAGTTTTGTGAAAAATGACGATTTCGCCAGGGCTCGGATTATTTGCAGGCGGCGGGCTGTATGTACCCCATCTTTGTCTTCGTCCGCTGGTCAAGTTTTTATTACTTGATTTAATCATTGTCTATCTTCTATATCTATAAAATACGGATGACTGTCTGTGTAAGATAAAAGGTACGTAAGTACCATAGAGGTACGTAAGTACATAAGTACCAAACACATACCCATCAAGGTACCACCATACTCAATCCCATATAAGTGTCATACATATGCCCATATAAGAACAATACATATGCCCATTGAGGTACCATACAAAAGCTCTTATAAGTAACATACATATGCCGAAAAAGGTACCATACTTATGCCCTTATAAGAACAATACATATGTTCTTATAAGTATCATACATATACCCTTATAACTACCATACATATGCCCTTATAGGTACCATAAATGCCCATATAAGTACCCATTCATATGCCAATATAGGTACCATACAAATGCCTTTATAAGTAGCATACATATGCCCATATACGCACCATGCATACTAGTCTCTAAATACATGAGGAATATAGATATAATGTTATTTTGATTATCCATTTATTATTTAGCTCAATTTGATCATTATTACATTTTTTACAATTGATTTTCCTTAGTAATTTGTTGAGAAAACACGATGATAGGGTTTAATATTTGAGGTGGCTGTATCTCAGTAAATATGGCTGTATAGGCGTTAATATTTAAAATTAGCAAAGAAAGACTTTACAGAAAGAAAGGTAAATTGCTGTGGTAAACACAATGGTACCATTTTCAAAACGATTCTATGGCTGGTTTTGATTTTGAGTTTTGTGAAAAATGACGATTTCGCCAGGGCTCGGATTATTTGCAGGCGGCGGGCTGTATGTACCCCATCTTTGTCTTCGTCCGCTGGTCAAGTTTTTATTACTTGATTTAATCATTGTCTATCTTCTATATCTATAAAATACGGATGACTGTCTGTGTAAGATAAAAGGTACGTAAGTACCATAGAGGTACGTAAGTACATAAGTACCAAACACATACCCATAAAGGTACCACCATACTCAATCCCATATAAGTGTCATACATATGCCCATATAAGAACAATACATATGCCCATTGAGGTACCATACAAAAGCTCTTATAAGTAACATACATATGCCCAAAAAGGTACCATACTTATGCCCTTATAAGAACAATACATATGTTCTTATAAGTATCATACCCCCTCCTCGCTCAGCTCGTTGTCGCCGTGTGGGGGCTTAGTGGGCGGCTGCCGGAGTGTGATGCTCCTTGGGACAGTCCTCTGTCCTTTTCTAGCCTTGTGCTCCTGCTGCCGTCGTCTCCAATTCTGCTGGGCATCTTTTCCTTTTCCTTCTGTTTCGTTTTTCTCCCCCCTCTTCTCCTATCTGCTTGCCGTTTCCTGCCGACCTTTTGCTCGTTCTGGTTCTTCCCTTGGACTTCTTCTATTTTGACGCCCGGGTGCTTGAGGAGGCATACTCATGCACCCGTAGAACTGCAGTACCCGACGTCGAGAGCGAGGGGAACCTTTTATTGTCAATCCCCACTTCGTCACTGAACCCGATCTCGACGGACTGTCGGTTTCTTCAGGTGGCGTTTGTGGGGCGTTTACTCGCGACGCACCCTAGGAGGCCCCGACAAGATCGGCGATAGCTTCTTGTTGGGTGTCCTGCCTCTAATTGTGGCTCCATGGTGGGTGTGGGGGCACATTCGTGAGTGAATTCTTCTTTCGTCAAGATGATTACCCCTGCTTCGGCTTCTTCTGGTTTACCTTCTCAGGCTCGTGGGGTGGGCGACCAAGCCCCCGAGTCGGTCCGTATTGGAAGACCGGGCTCTGTAGCCTCCGCTGCATTGGGCCCCGACCTTGCTCCTCCTTTGGCCTCTCTGACTCCTTCCTCTGGCTCCCCTCCCTCCTCTGTGGTTGGGTCGAGCCCCAAGCCCCCAGTGGTGACTACCTCGTCCCCTGGCGCGGCTCCTTCTCTAGTTGTAACTACTGCGCCTTTTGACCCCTCTCTCTCTAGGGGTTCTCAACGCCGTTCGCGCCCCAACCGCACTCGCTCGATTCCTTCCCGTGGTGATGCGTATCAGGCCTTGTTTGGTCCTGCTTCATGGGCCAAATATTTTGATCTCCTCCCTCTTGATTCTGCGCCTCCTGACGATTTCTCCCTCCATCGGCATCTTGTAGATTCCGTGGATGCGTGTGTTACTTTCAACCCCACTCGTCTCGGTACACGTGTCGTTGCTGCTCCTTCTCAGGATGCTGCTTCCCGCTTGGCTGCCTTATCCTGCCTTGGCGAGACCCCCGTTCGGGTCTCGAAGAACGCTCAGTTGAATGCCAGTGTTGGCACTATTTTGCTCCCGCCCCATGTTGCGACCGGTGTTCGGGACCTGCGCGACTGCCACGACGATATTCGACATATCCTCGCTGCCCAGGGTCATTCTATTCTCCAGGTGGACACGTTTACTCGTCCCCCTCGTGGTAGTCGCCGTCAACCCCTCCGGGTTGTGAAGATTACCTTTGATGGTAGGACCCTTCCACCCTCTGTCATTCTTGCTGGTGCCAGGTGCTCTGTCCAGGAGTACATTCCTTCTCCTCGGCTCTGCAACAAGTGCTGGAGGTTTGGGCATGGTGCCCTCCGCTGCTCCGGGACTGTCTCTCTCTGTCCTTTGTGTGGTGGCGAAGGTCACTCTAAGTCGGAGTGCGCTTCTCCCCAGGCTCGTTGCCTCAACTGCGGTGAGGCCCATCCTACCTTCTCCCGTGCGTGTGTCCATTACAAGCTTGAGGCAGCCGTCCTCAACCTGAAGCACCAGGAGCGTTTATCTTTTCCTGAGGCGAGGCGCCAGGTTCGCCGGCTCCCGCCTTATGCTAATATCTCTTATGCTCGCGTGTTGCGCTCTTCCTCTCCTCGTCCTTCCCGCCTTCCTCAGACTCTCAACCGTTTCCGGGCCTTGGACCCTGATGTGCCCACTGCCCCCTCCTCTGTTCCTTTGGGTTCTCTCCCGAAGGATCCTCCTCCTGGTCCTCTGTCTGGGGTTCCCCTTCCTTCTACCCGGTCTGTCGTGTCTTCTGTGTCTTCTTCCTCGTCCCCCTCCGATCCTCCTTCCCATCCTCTTCCTCCATCCCCCCCAGGCTCTCCCCACCGCCTGTCGGTGCGGGCGGATGTCCATCGCTCTCCTAACGGCCGTCGTGTGTGCTCTCGTTCGGCTTCTCCTGTTGAGACACTGGAATCCGTTGCCCGGTACGTAGTTGCTGGGACACCGGTCTCTTTAAGTCAGAAGCGTAAGCCTGGCTCCTCTCCTTCCTCTTCCCCGGCGGGTAAGAAGGCTTCGCTTTCTTCCTCAGCTCCTCCTTCTGGCTCTGTTGCTCCTTCCCCTCCCGTTTCAGTGCTTGCGCCCCCTGTTTCTGCTATGGAGGTTTCTTTGGCCCTGCTTCCCTTTCGGTTGCTGCTCTTGCTGGGGTGCGCTCCCCTCTTTCTACTCCCCCTCTTCCTGCTGCTGTCCTTGACTGCTCCTCTCCGTTGTCTCCTCCTCCTCCTCCTCCTCCTCCTCCTCCTCCTCCGGACCCTGCCCGCCCACCTCTGATCTGTTCTCCCGTTTCCTTCCCTCCGTCTTTGCTCAGTTTACCCATGCCCCCTAACCCTGACTTTGCTGACCCTGATCCCGACCCTGATATTCTTTAACGTGCTCTGTTGGTCTTTCGCCTTTGTTTCTTCCTTGTTCTCTGTTTTTGTCCTTTCTCTTCTCGTCGTTGTCCATTCTTCAGTGGAACGTTCGAGGTTATTACGCCAATTTCCTCGAACTCCAACTTCTGGTTTCGCGGTTTTCGCCCCTTTGTGTCTGTCTCCAGGAGCCAATGCTTGGTGCTCGTCCTGGTCGTTTTCGTGGCTATTCCTTTCTCTCCCCCCCCCCCCAGCCATTGCTGGGGCTTCTAATTCTTCTGCTCTCTTGATTCGGGCTGATGTTCCCTTTGTTCCTTTACTTTTTCCTTCGCCTCTCCATTGTTCTGCTGCTCGTATCTTTGTGGGGAAATGGTACACAGTTTGTTCCATTTATCTCCCCCCGAGTGTCCCGCTCTCTCTTCCTGATTTGAAACACCTCCTAGACTCCTTGCCGGAGCCTGTGCTCCTGCTGGGTGACTTCAATTGTCGTCATTCTCTTTGGGGTGACGTTCTGACGAATACCCGGGGTCGCCTCCTTGAGCCGTTTCTCCTCTCTTCTTCCCTGTCTCTTCTGAATTCTGGTGAGCCCACTCATTTGGACTCTCGAACTCGCACCCTTTCTTGTCTTGATCTTTCTCTCTGCTCTTCTTCTCTTTACTTAGATTTCACGTGGCAGGTTCTTGATGACCTCCATGGAAGTGATCATTTCCCCATCCTTGTTTCCTTTTTCTCTTTTCGCCCTTCCCTCTCTTTCCCTAGGTGGCAGTTTGCTAAGGCGGACTGGACCCTATTTTCCCTCAGTGCTACTCTCTCTGACCTCTCCCTTCTGCCCCTCTCTCGCGCTCTCCTCCTTTTTCATGACACTGTCTTCGACGCTGCCCTCCGCTCTATCCCTCGCTCTTCCTCTCGGGGTCCACGGAAGTGCGTTCCCTGGTGGAATGCGGACTGTGCTCGGGCTGTCCACTGTAAGCGTGCAGCCTGGAAGAAGCACCGCCGTAGGCAGACGACCGATTCTTTTCTTTTCTTTCGGAAAGCGAGTGCGGTGGCCCGTAGGGCCATCCGTACGGCTAAACGTGAATGTTGGGCATCTTACGTCTCAACAATTACGTCCGAAACCCCTCTGGCCCAGATCTGGAAGCGTATCCGCAAGATAGCGGGTAAGTTCGTTCCCGATGTTTCACCGGTCCTTCACCTCCATGATACTCTTGTGGCGGACCCGTTGCAGGTCGCTTCCGAACTGGGTTCCCACTTTTCTTCTGTTAGCTCTGGTCTTCATCTTCCCCAATCTTTCCTTCTTCGTAAACCTGTCCTTGAGTCTCGTCCTTTAGATTTCTGCACTCATCTTCAGCTTCCCTATAATGATCCCTTCTCTCTCTCTGAACTTCGTTCTGCCCTGGCCCTCTGCGGTTCTACGGCGGCGGGCTCCGATGGTATTCATTATGAGATGCTTCGCCATCTCCCTCCGAGCACGTCTCAGTATTTACTGAGTCTGTATAATCGGATCTGGGAGTCGTCGTCAGTCCCTGAGGACTGGCTCGATGCCGTTGTCCTCCCTGTTCGCAAACCGGGGTCTCTGGGTACTTCCCCTAAGGACTTTCGCCCTATTGCTCTCACAAGTTGTGTCTGCAAACTCTTTGAACGTATGGTTAACGTTCGTCTGATGTGGTTCCTGGAACACCATCACCTCCTCTCCCCTTCTCAATTTGGTTTCCGCAAGTGCCGCAGCACGACAGATGTCCTGGTGAACTTGGAGGTCTATATTCGTACTGCTTTTGCTGCGAAGACCTCCGTTGTTGCCGTCCTTTTTGACCTAGAAAAGGCTTACGACACCACTTGGCGTTATCATATCCTATCTCAACTTCATTCTTTTGGCCTTCGTGGTCATCTCCCTCTCTTTCTCCGCAGCTTCCTCTCTCGTCGTTCCTTTCGGGTGCGCCTTGGTACCGCTCTCTCTCCCTCTTTTCAGCAATACGAAGGTGTGCCCCAGGGTAGTGTTCTGAGCACTACTCTTTTTCTGGTTGCCCTCAATGGTCTTC
Source organism: Procambarus clarkii (assembly GCF_040958095.1). Lineage (NCBI taxonomy): Eukaryota > Metazoa > Arthropoda > Malacostraca > Decapoda > Cambaridae > Procambarus > Procambarus clarkii. Next base: position 8,645,145 of record NC_091204.1, read on the forward strand.
TTTCCTCTCTTCCTTCTGGTGTATTCTCCGCTCTCTATGTCGATGATCTTACCCTTTGTTGTCAGGGTGATGATTCGCCTTTCCTTCAACGCCGGCTTCAACTTGCTATTGATGCCGTGTCGTCTTGGGCCACAGGTCATGGCTTCAAGTTCTCTACTTCTAAGACTTGTGCCATGACTTTTACGCGGAAACGGGTTGTTCTTCGTCCCTCTTTGTCACTTTATGGTCATCCCCTTGAATACAAAGATTCCGCGAAGCTTTTGGGGTTATTCCTTGACACTCGTTTGTCTTGGTCTCCCCATATCTCTTACCTCCGTGTTGAGTGCTCTAAGGCCCTTACCCTCCTTCGGGTCTTGTCCCATACTTCTTGGGGGGCAGATAGGCGCACTCTCCTTGCTTTACATTCCTCTCTCGTCCTGTCTAAGCTCGATTATGGTTGCCCTGCTTACTCGTCTGCTTCTCCTTCTACTCTTCGCCGTCTTGATGCTTTGCACCATACTGGGTTGCGTCTCAGTTCTGGTGCCTTTCGTTCGACTCCCATCCTTAGCTTGTATGTTGACACTGGCTTCCTGTCTCTCCAGGACCGCCGTGATCGCTACTGTCTTCGCTATCTTGCGCGGTCCTTGCAACATCCTTCCTCTCGCCTCTGTCGTGCTTTAACTTTTACCCCTCCTGCGGTTCCTGTTCCTCTTCACCACCCTCTTTCTGTCCGGTTATCTCGCCTACAGGATTCTCTTTCCGTTCGTATTTCTGATGTTTCTCCTCGTGTTGTTCCTTCTTTGCCCCCGTGGAGGGTCCCTCTTCCGCGGTTTTGTACATCCTTGACCCGTATCACTAAAGCTTTTACCCCTCCTACGGTTCTCAAACGCCTTTTCCTCGAGCACTTTTCTTCTCACTCCCGCTCCGTTTCTGTCTTCACCGATGGGTCTAAGTCAGCGGACGGTGTTGGCTACTCTGTTGTTTTTCCTGATCGCACTTATATGTGTCGCTTGCCTCCGGAGACTAGCATCTTTACAGCGGAACTTTATGCTATTCTCTATGCTCTTCGTCTCCTGCTTTCTCGTTGTCAGTCTTCCTTTGTGGTTGTTGTTGACTCTCGTAGTGCCCTCATGGCTCTCGGGTCCTTTAATCCGGTTCATCCAGTAGTTGTCGAGATCCAGCATTGGCTGTTTCTCGTTCACAGTAAATTTAAGTCGGTTGAGTTTTGTTGGGTTCCCAGCCATATTGGCGTGTCTTTAAATGAGCGTGCGGATGCTGCTGCCAAGGAAGCTGTCCGCTCTTGTCCCATCTCTCGCAAGGGCATTCCGTATTCCGACTTTTACCCGGTTATCCATTCCTCAGTCCTTTCCCGTTGGCAGGCTTCTTGGTTGTCTGTTACTGGTAACAAGCTCCGTACTCTTAAATGTTGTGTTTCCTCGTGGCCGTCCTCCTTCCACCGTAACCGGCGGTGGGAAACAGCTCTGGCGAGTGGCCATACTCGCTTAACCCATGGTCACTTGATGGAGCGCCGCCCTGCTCCTTATTGTCCTAGTTGCATTGTCCCTCTTACGGTCGTGCATGTCCTTCTTGAATGTCCTGACTTCCAGGACGAGCGTGTGTCTTGCTTTCCGACCGCCCCTCGCTGTCACCTGTCCCTCGATAGAATTCTTGGTGACTCGGATACTTTTGATATCGTTCGCCTTATGCGTTTTTGTTCTCGTATTGGCATCCTTGGTGATATTTAGCGCCCTCTGATTATTTTGCGTAC
>NC_091204.1:8647391-8697689 GCF_040958095.1 Procambarus clarkii
TAGAGGTACTGTAAGTACATAAGTACCAAACACATACCCATAAAGGTACCACCATACTCAATCCCATATAAGTGTCATACATATGCCCATATAAGAACAATACATATGCCCATTGAGGTACCATACAAAAGCTCTTATAAGTAACATACATATGCCGAAAAAGGTACCATACTTATGCCCTTATAAGAACAATACATATGTTCTTATAAGTATCATACATATACCCTTATAACTACCATACATATGCCCTTATAAGTACCATAAATGCCCATATAAGTACCATTCATATGCCAATATAGGTACCATACAAATGCCTTTATAAGTAGCATACATATGCCCATATACGCACCATGCATAGTAGTCTCTAAATACATGAGGAATATAGATATAATGTTATTTTGATTATCCATTTATTATTTAGCTCAATTTGATCATTATTACATTTTTTACAATTGATTTTCCTTAGTAATTTGTTGAGAAAACACGATGATATTTTTGATATTTGAGGTGGCTGTATCTCAGTAAATATGGCTGTATAGGCGTTAATATTTAAAATTAGCAAAGAAAGACTTTACAGAAAGAAAGGTAAATTGCTGTGGTAAACACAATGGTACCATTTTCAAAACGATTCTATGGCTGGTTTTGATTTTGAGTTTTGTGAAAAATGACGATTTCGCCAGGGCTCGGATTCTTTGCAGGCGGCGGGCTGTATGTACCCCATCTTTGTCTTCGTCCGCTGGTCAAGTTTTTATTACTTGATTTAATCATTGTCTATCTTCTATATCTATAAAATACGGATGACTGTCTGTGTAAGGTAAAAGGTACGTAAGTACCATAGAGGTACGTAAGTACATAAGTACCAAACACATACCCATAAAGGTACCACCATACTCAATCCCATATAAGTGTCATACATATGCCCATATAAGAACAATACATATGCCCATTGAGGTACCATACAAAAGCTCTTATAAGTAACATACATATGCCCAAAAAGGTACCATACTTATGCCCTTATAAGAACAATACATATGTTCTTATAAGTATCATACATATACCCTTATAACTACCATACATATGCCCTTATAAGTACCATAAATGCCCATATAAGTACCCATTCATATGCCAATATAGGTACCATACAAATGCCTTTATAAGTAGCATACATATGCCCATATACGCACCATGCATAGTAGTCTCTAAATACATGAGGAATATAGATATAATGTTATTTTGATTATCCATTTATTATTTAGCTCAATTTGATCATTATTACATTTTTTACAATTGATTTTCCTTAGTAATTTGTTGAGAAAACACGATGATATTTTTGATATTTGAGGTGGCTGTATCTCAGTAAATATGGCTGTATAGGCGTTAATATTTAAAATTAGCAAAGAAAGACTTTACAGAAAGAAAGGTAAATTGCTGTGGTAAACACAATGGTACCATTTTCAAAACGATTCTATGGCTGGTTTTGATTTTGAGTTTTGTGAAAAATGACGATTTCGCCAGGGCTCGGATTCTTTGCAGGCGGCGGGCTGTATGTACCCCATCTTTGTCTTCGTCCGCTGGTCAAGTTTTTATTACTTGATTTAATCATTGTCTATCTTCTATATCTATAAAATACGGATGACTGTCTGTGTAAGGTAAAAGGTACGTAAGTACCATAGAGGTACGTAAGTACATAAGTACCAAACACATACCCATAAAGGTACCACCATACTCAATCCCATATAAGTGTCATACATATGCCCATATAAGAACAATACATATGCCCATTGAGGTACCATACAAAAGCTCTTATAAGTAACATACATATGCCCAAAAAGGTACCATACTTATGCCCTTATAAGAACAATACATATGTTCTTATAAGTATCATACATATACCCTTATAACTACCATACATATGCCCTTATAAGTACCATAAATGCCCATATAAGTACCATTCATATGCCAATATAGGTACCATACAAATGCCTTTATAAGTAGCATACATATGCCCATATACGCACCATGCATAGTAGTCTCTAAATACATGAGGAATATAGATATAATGTTATTTTGATTATCCATTTATTATTTAGCTCAATTTGATCATTATTACATTTTTTACAATTGATTTTCCTTAGTAATTTGTTGAGAAAACACGATGATATTTTTGATATTTGAGGTGGCTGTATCTCAGTAAATATGGCTGTATAGGCGTTAATATTTAAAATTAGCAAAGAAAGACTTTACAGAAAGAAAGGTAAATTGCTGTGGTAAACACAATGGTACCATTTTCAAAACGATTCTATGGCTGGTTTTGATTTTGAGTTTTGTGAAAAATGACGATTTCGCCAGGGCTCGGATTCTTTGCAGGCGGCGGGCTGTATGTACCCCATCTTTGTCTTCGTCCGCTGGTCAAGTTTTTATTACTTGATTTAATCATTGTCTATCTTCTATATCTATAAAATACGGATGACTGTCTGTGTAAGGTAAAAGGTACGTAAGTACCATAGAGGTACGTAAGTACATAAGTACCAAACACATACCCATAAAGGTACCACCATACTCAATCCCATATAAGTGTCATACATATGCCCATATAAGAACAATACATATGCCCATTGAGGTACCATACAAAAGCTCTTATAAGTAACATACATATGCCGAAAAAGGTACCATACTTATGCCCTTATAAGAACAATACATATGTTCTTATAAGTATCATACATATACCCTTATAACTACCATACATATGCCCTTATAAGTACCATAAATGCCCATATAAGTACCATTCATATGCCAATATAGGTACCATACAAATGCCTTTATAAGTAGCATACATATGCCCATATACGCACCATGCATAGTAGTCTCTAAATACATGAGGAATATAGATATAATGTTATTTTGATTATCCATTTATTATTTAGCTCAATTTGATCATTATTACATTTTTTACAATTGATTTTCCTTAGTAATTTGTTGAGAAAACACGATGATATTTTTGATATTTGAGGTGGCTGTATCTCAGTAAATATGGCTGTATAGGCGTTAATATTTAAAATTAGCAAAGAAAGACTTTACAGAAAGAAAGGTAAATTGCTGTGGTAAACACAATGGTACCATTTTCAAAACGATTCTATGGCTGGTTTTGATTTTGAGTTTTGTGAAAAATGACGATTTCGCCAGGGCTCGGATTCTTTGCAGGCGGCGGGCTGTATGTACCCCATCTTTGTCTTCGTCCGCTGGTCAAGTTTTTATTACTTGATTTAATCATTGTCTATCTTCTATATCTATAAAATACGGATGACTGTCTGTGTAAGGTAAAAGGTACGTAAGTACCATAGAGGTACGTAAGTACATAAGTACCAAACACATACCCATAAAGGTACCACCATACTCAATCCCATATAAGTGTCATACATATGCCCATATAAGAACAATACATATGCCCATTGAGGTACCATACAAAAGCTCTTATAAGTAACATACATATGCCCAAAAAGGTACCATACTTATGCCCTTATAAGAACAATACATATGTTCTTATAAGTATCATACATATACCCTTATAACTACCATACATATGCCCTTATAAGTACCATAAATGCCCATATAAGTACCCATTCATATGCCAATATAGGTACCATACAAATGCCTTTATAAGTAGCATACATATGCCCATATACGCACCATGCATAGTAGTCTCTAAATACATGAGGAATATAGATATAATGTTATTTTGATTATCCATTTATTATTTAGCTCAATTTGATCATTATTACATTTTTTACAATTGATTTTCCTTAGTAATTTGTTGAGAAAACACGATGATATTTTTGATATTTGAGGTGGCTGTATCTCAGTAAATATGGCTGTATAGGCGTTAATATTTAAAATTAGCAAAGAAAGACTTTACAGAAAGAAAGGTAAATTGCTGTGGTAAACACAATGGTACCATTTTCAAAACGATTCTATGGCTGGTTTTGATTTTGAGTTTTGTGAAAAATGACGATTTCGCCAGGGCTCGGATTCTTTGCAGGCGGCGGGCTGTATGTACCCCATCTTTGTCTTCGTCCGCTGGTCAAGTTTTTATTACTTGATTTAATCATTGTCTATCTTCTATATCTATAAAATACGGATGACTGTCTGTGTAAGGTAAAAGGTACGTAAGTACCATAGAGGTACGTAAGTACATAAGTACCAAACACATACCCATAAAGGTACCACCATACTCAATCCCATATAAGTGTCATACATATGCCCATATAAGAACAATACATATGCCCATTGAGGTACCATACAAAAGCTCTTATAAGTAACATACATATGCCCAAAAAGGTACCATACTTATGCCCTTATAAGAACAATACATATGTTCTTATAAGTATCATACATATACCCTTATAACTACCATACATATGCCCTTATAAGTACCATAAATGCCCATATAAGTACCTATTCATATGCCAATATAGGTACCATACAAATGCCTTTATAAGTAGCATACATATGCCCATATACGCACCATGCATAGTAGTCTCTAAATACATGAGGAATATAGATATAATGTTATTTTGATTATCCATTTATTATTTAGCTCAATTTGATCATTATTACATTTTTTACAATTGATTTTCCTTAGTAATTTGTTGAGAAAACACGATGATATTTTTGATATTTGAGGTGGCTGTATCTCAGTAAATATGGCTGTATAGGCGTTAATATTTAAAATTAGCAAAGAAAGACTTTACAGAAAGAAAGGTAAATTGCTGTGGTAAACACAATGGTACCATTTTCAAAACGATTCTATGGCTGGTTTTGATTTTGAGTTTTGTGAAAAATGACGATTTCGCCAGGGCTCGGATTCTTTGCAGGCGGCGGGCTGTATGTACCCCATCTTTGTCTTCGTCCGCTGGTCAAGTTTTTATTACTTGATTTAATCATTGTCTATCTTCTATATCTATAAAATACGGATGACTGTCTGTGTAAGGTAAAAGGTACGTAAGTACCATAGAGGTACGTAAGTACATAAGTACCAAACACATACCCATAAAGGTACCACCATACTCAATCCCATATAAGTGTCATACATATGCCCATATAAGAACAATACATATGCCCATTGAGGTACCATACAAAAGCTCTTATAAGTAACATACATATGCCCAAAAAGGTACCATACTTATGCCCTTATAAGAACAATACATATGTTCTTATAAGTATCATACATATACCCTTATAACTACCATACATATGCCCTTATAAGTACCATAAATGCCCATATAAGTACCATTCATATGCCAATATAGGTACCATACAAATGCCTTTATAAGTAGCATACATATGCCCATATACGCACCATGCATAGTAGTCTCTAAATACATGAGGAATATAGATATAATGTTATTTTGATTATCCATTTATTATTTAGCTCAATTTGATCATTATTACATTTTTTACAATTGATTTTCCTTAGTAATTTGTTGAGAAAACACGATGATATTTTTGATATTTGAGGTGGCTGTATCTCAGTAAATATGGCTGTATAGGCGTTAATATTTAAAATTAGCAAAGAAAGACTTTACAGAAAGAAAGGTAAATTGCTGTGGTAAACACAATGGTACCATTTTCAAAACGATTCTATGGCTGGTTTTGATTTTGAGTTTTGTGAAAAATGACGATTTCGCCAGGGCTCGGATTCTTTGCAGGCGGCGGGCTGTATGTACCCCATCTTTGTCTTCGTCCGCTGGTCAAGTTTTTATTACTTGATTTAATCATTGTCTATCTTCTATATCTATAAAATACGGATGACTGTCTGTGTAAGGTAAAAGGTACGTAAGTACCATAGAGGTACGTAAGTACATAAGTACCAAACACATACCCATAAAGGTACCACCATACTCAATCCCATATAAGTGTCATACATATGCCCATATAAGAACAATACATATGCCCATTGAGGTACCATACAAAAGCTCTTATAAGTAACATACATATGCCGAAAAAGGTACCATACTTATGCCCTTATAAGAACAATACATATGTTCTTATAAGTATCATACATATACCCTTATAACTACCATACATATGCCCTTATAAGTACCATAAATGCCCATATAAGTACCATTCATATGCCAATATAGGTACCATACAAATGCCTTTATAAGTAGCATACATATGCCCATATACGCACCATGCATAGTAGTCTCTAAATACATGAGGAATATAGATATAATGTTATTTTGATTATCCATTTATTATTTAGCTCAATTTGATCATTATTACATTTTTTACAATTGATTTTCCTTAGTAATTTGTTGAGAAAACACGATGATATTTTTGATATTTGAGGTGGCTGTATCTCAGTAAATATGGCTGTATAGGCGTTAATATTTAAAATTAGCAAAGAAAGACTTTACAGAAAGAAAGGTAAATTGCTGTGGTAAACACAATGGTACCATTTTCAAAACGATTCTATGGCTGGTTTTGATTTTGAGTTTTGTGAAAAATGACGATTTCGCCAGGGCTCGGATTCTTTGCAGGCGGCGGGCTGTATGTACCCCATCTTTGTCTTCGTCCGCTGGTCAAGTTTTTATTACTTGATTTAATCATTGTCTATCTTCTATATCTATAAAATACGGATGACTGTCTGTGTAAGGTAAAAGGTACGTAAGTACCATAGAGGTACGTAAGTACATAAGTACCAAACACATACCCATAAAGGTACCACCATACTCAATCCCATATAAGTGTCATACATATGCCCATATAAGAACAATACATATGCCCATTGAGGTACCATACAAAAGCTCTTATAAGTAACATACATATGCCCAAAAAGGTACCATACTTATGCCCTTATAAGAACAATACATATGTTCTTATAAGTATCATACATATACCCTTATAACTACCATACATATGCCCTTATAAGTACCATAAATGCCCATATAAGTACCATTCATATGCCAATATAGGTACCATACAAATGCCTTTATAAGTAGCATACATATGCCCATATACGCACCATGCATAGTAGTCTCTAAATACATGAGGAATATAGATATAATGTTATTTTGATTATCCATTTATTATTTAGCTCAATTTGATCATTATTACATTTTTTACAATTGATTTTCCTTAGTAATTTGTTGAGAAAACACGATGATATTTTTGATATTTGAGGTGGCTGTATCTCAGTAAATATGGCTGTATAGGCGTTAATATTTAAAATTAGCAAAGAAAGACTTTACAGAAAGAAAGGTAAATTGCTGTGGTAAACACAATGGTACCATTTTCAAAACGATTCTATGGCTGGTTTTGATTTTGAGTTTTGTGAAAAATGACGATTTCGCCAGGGCTCGGATTCTTTGCAGGCGGCGGGCTGTATGTACCCCATCTTTGTCTTCGTCCGCTGGTCAAGTTTTTATTACTTGATTTAATCATTGTCTATCTTCTATATCTATAAAATACGGATGACTGTCTGTGTAAGGTAAAAGGTACGTAAGTACCATAGAGGTACGTAAGTACATAAGTACCAAACACATACCCATAAAGGTACCACCATACTCAATCCCATATAAGTGTCATACATATGCCCATATAAGAACAATACATATGCCCATTGAGGTACCATACAAAAGCTCTTATAAGTAACATACATATGCCCAAAAAGGTACCATACTTATGCCCTTATAAGAACAATACATATGTTCTTATAAGTATCATACATATACCCTTATAACTACCATACATATGCCCTTATAAGTACCATAAATGCCCATATAAGTACCCATTCATATGCCAATATAGGTACCATACAAATGCCTTTATAAGTAGCATACATATGCCCATATACGCACCATGCATAGTAGTCTCTAAATACATGAGGAATATAGATATAATGTTATTTTGATTATCCATTTATTATTTAGCTCAATTTGATCATTATTACATTTTTTACAATTGATTTTCCTTAGTAATTTGTTGAGAAAACACGATGATATTTTTGATATTTGAGGTGGCTGTATCTCAGTAAATATGGCTGTATAGGCGTTAATATTTAAAATTAGCAAAGAAAGACTTTACAGAAAGAAAGGTAAATTGCTGTGGTAAACACAATGGTACCATTTTCAAAACGATTCTATGGCTGGTTTTGATTTTGAGTTTTGTGAAAAATGACGATTTCGCCAGGGCTCGGATTCTTTGCAGGCGGCGGGCTGTATGTACCCCATCTTTGTCTTCGTCCGCTGGTCAAGTTTTTATTACTTGATTTAATCATTGTCTATCTTCTATATCTATAAAATACGGATGACTGTCTGTGTAAGGTAAAAGGTACGTAAGTACCATAGAGGTACGTAAGTACATAAGTACCAAACACATACCCATAAAGGTACCACCATACTCAATCCCATATAAGTGTCATACATATGCCCATATAAGAACAATACATATGCCCATTGAGGTACCATACAAAAGCTCTTATAAGTAACATACATATGCCCAAAAAGGTACCATACTTATGCCCTTATAAGAACAATACATATGTTCTTATAAGTATCATACATATACCCTTATAACTACCATACATATGCCCTTATAAGTACCATAAATGCCCATATAAGTACCATTCATATGCCAATATAGGTACCATACAAATGCCTTTATAAGTAGCATACATATGCCCATATACGCACCATGCATAGTAGTCTCTAAATACATGAGGAATATAGATATAATGTTATTTTGATTATCCATTTATTATTTAGCTCAATTTGATCATTATTACATTTTTTACAATTGATTTTCCTTAGTAATTTGTTGAGAAAACACGATGATATTTTTGATATTTGAGGTGGCTGTATCTCAGTAAATATGGCTGTATAGGCGTTAATATTTAAAATTAGCAAAGAAAGACTTTACAGAAAGAAAGGTAAATTGCTGTGGTAAACACAATGGTACCATTTTCAAAACGATTCTATGGCTGGTTTTGATTTTGAGTTTTGTGAAAAATGACGATTTCGCCAGGGCTCGGATTCTTTGCAGGCGGCGGGCTGTATGTACCCCATCTTTGTCTTCGTCCGCTGGTCAAGTTTTTATTACTTGATTTAATCATTGTCTATCTTCTATATCTATAAAATACGGATGACTGTCTGTGTAAGGTAAAAGGTACGTAAGTACCATAGAGGTACGTAAGTACATAAGTACCAAACACATACCCATAAAGGTACCACCATACTCAATCCCATATAAGTGTCATACATATGCCCATATAAGAACAATACATATGCCCATTGAGGTACCATACAAAAGCTCTTATAAGTAACATACATATGCCCAAAAAGGTACCATACTTATGCCCTTATAAGAACAATACATATGTTCTTATAAGTATCATACATATACCCTTATAACTACCATACATATGCCCTTATAAGTACCATAAATGCCCATATAAGTACCCATTCATATGCCAATATAGGTACCATACAAATGCCTTTATAAGTAGCATACATATGCCCATATACGCACCATGCATAGTAGTCTCTAAATACATGAGGAATATAGATATAATGTTATTTTGATTATCCATTTATTATTTAGCTCAATTTGATCATTATTACATTTTTTACAATTGATTTTCCTTAGTAATTTGTTGAGAAAACACGATGATATTTTTGATATTTGAGGTGGCTGTATCTCAGTAAATATGGCTGTATAGGCGTTAATATTTAAAATTAGCAAAGAAAGACTTTACAGAAAGAAAGGTAAATTGCTGTGGTAAACACAATGGTACCATTTTCAAAACGATTCTATGGCTGGTTTTGATTTTGAGTTTTGTGAAAAATGACGATTTCGCCAGGGCTCGGATTCTTTGCAGGCGGCGGGCTGTATGTACCCCATCTTTGTCTTCGTCCGCTGGTCAAGTTTTTATTACTTGATTTAATCATTGTCTATCTTCTATATCTATAAAATACGGATGACTGTCTGTGTAAGGTAAAAGGTACGTAAGTACCATAGAGGTACGTAAGTACATAAGTACCAAACACATACCCATAAAGGTACCACCATACTCAATCCCATATAAGTGTCATACATATGCCCATATAAGAACAATACATATGCCCATTGAGGTACCATACAAAAGCTCTTATAAGTAACATACATATGCCGAAAAAGGTACCATACTTATGCCCTTATAAGAACAATACATATGTTCTTATAAGTATCATACATATACCCTTATAACTACCATACATATGCCCTTATAAGTACCATAAATGCCCATATAAGTACCATTCATATGCCAATATAGGTACCATACAAATGCCTTTATAAGTAGCATACATATGCCCATATACGCACCATGCATAGTAGTCTCTAAATACATGAGGAATATAGATATAATGTTATTTTGATTATCCATTTATTATTTAGCTCAATTTGATCATTATTACATTTTTTACAATTGATTTTCCTTAGTAATTTGTTGAGAAAACACGATGATATTTTTGATATTTGAGGTGGCTGTATCTCAGTAAATATGGCTGTATAGGCGTTAATATTTAAAATTAGCAAAGAAAGACTTTACAGAAAGAAAGGTAAATTGCTGTGGTAAACACAATGGTACCATTTTCAAAACGATTCTATGGCTGGTTTTGATTTTGAGTTTTGTGAAAAATGACGATTTCGCCAGGGCTCGGATTCTTTGCAGGCGGCGGGCTGTATGTACCCCATCTTTGTCTTCGTCCGCTGGTCAAGTTTTTATTACTTGATTTAATCATTGTCTATCTTCTATATCTATAAAATACGGATGACTGTCTGTGTAAGGTAAAAGGTACGTAAGTACCATAGAGGTACGTAAGTACATAAGTACCAAACACATACCCATAAAGGTACCACCATACTCAATCCCATATAAGTGTCATACATATGCCCATATAAGAACAATACATATGCCCATTGAGGTACCATACAAAAGCTCTTATAAGTAACATACATATGCCCAAAAAGGTACCATACTTATGCCCTTATAAGAACAATACATATGTTCTTATAAGTATCATACATATACCCTTATAACTACCATACATATGCCCTTATAAGTACCATAAATGCCCATATAAGTACCATTCATATGCCAATATAGGTACCATACAAATGCCTTTATAAGTAGCATACATATGCCCATATACGCACCATGCATAGTAGTCTCTAAATACATGAGGAATATAGATATAATGTTATTTTGATTATCCATTTATTATTTAGCTCAATTTGATCATTATTACATTTTTTACAATTGATTTTCCTTAGTAATTTGTTGAGAAAACACGATGATATTTTTGATATTTGAGGTGGCTGTATCTCAGTAAATATGGCTGTATAGGCGTTAATATTTAAAATTAGCAAAGAAAGACTTTACAGAAAGAAAGGTAAATTGCTGTGGTAAACACAATGGTACCATTTTCAAAACGATTCTATGGCTGGTTTTGATTTTGAGTTTTGTGAAAAATGACGATTTCGCCAGGGCTCGGATTCTTTGCAGGCGGCGGGCTGTATGTACCCCATCTTTGTCTTCGTCCGCTGGTCAAGTTTTTATTACTTGATTTAATCATTGTCTATCTTCTATATCTATAAAATACGGATGACTGTCTGTGTAAGGTAAAAGGTACGTAAGTACCATAGAGGTACGTAAGTACATAAGTACCAAACACATACCCATAAAGGTACCACCATACTCAATCCCATATAAGTGTCATACATATGCCCATATAAGAACAATACATATGCCCATTGAGGTACCATACAAAAGCTCTTATAAGTAACATACATATGCCCAAAAAGGTACCATACTTATGCCCTTATAAGAACAATACATATGTTCTTATAAGTATCATACATATACCCTTATAACTACCATACATATGCCCTTATAAGTACCATAAATGCCCATATAAGTACCCATTCATATGCCAATATAGGTACCATACAAATGCCTTTATAAGTAGCATACATATGCCCATATACGCACCATGCATAGTAGTCTCTAAATACATGAGGAATATAGATATAATGTTATTTTGATTATCCATTTATTATTTAGCTCAATTTGATCATTATTACATTTTTTACAATTGATTTTCCTTAGTAATTTGTTGAGAAAACACGATGATATTTTTGATATTTGAGGTGGCTGTATCTCAGTAAATATGGCTGTATAGGCGTTAATATTTAAAATTAGCAAAGAAAGACTTTACAGAAAGAAAGGTAAATTGCTGTGGTAAACACAATGGTACCATTTTCAAAACGATTCTATGGCTGGTTTTGATTTTGAGTTTTGTGAAAAATGACGATTTCGCCAGGGCTCGGATTCTTTGCAGGCGGCGGGCTGTATGTACCCCATCTTTGTCTTCGTCCGCTGGTCAAGTTTTTATTACTTGATTTAATCATTGTCTATCTTCTATATCTATAAAATACGGATGACTGTCTGTGTAAGGTAAAAGGTACGTAAGTACCATAGAGGTACGTAAGTACATAAGTACCAAACACATACCCATAAAGGTACCACCATACTCAATCCCATATAAGTGTCATACATATGCCCATATAAGAACAATACATATGCCCATTGAGGTACCATACAAAAGCTCTTATAAGTAACATACATATGCCCAAAAAGGTACCATACTTATGCCCTTATAAGAACAATACATATGTTCTTATAAGTATCATACATATACCCTTATAACTACCATACATATGCCCTTATAAGTACCATAAATGCCCATATAAGTACCCATTCATATGCCAATATAGGTACCATACAAATGCCTTTATAAGTAGCATACATATGCCCATATACGCACCATGCATAGTAGTCTCTAAATACATGAGGAATATAGATATAATGTTATTTTGATTATCCATTTATTATTTAGCTCAATTTGATCATTATTACATTTTTTACAATTGATTTTCCTTAGTAATTTGTTGAGAAAACACGATGATATTTTTGATATTTGAGGTGGCTGTATCTCAGTAAATATGGCTGTATAGGCGTTAATATTTAAAATTAGCAAAGAAAGACTTTACAGAAAGAAAGGTAAATTGCTGTGGTAAACACAATGGTACCATTTTCAAAACGATTCTATGGCTGGTTTTGATTTTGAGTTTTGTGAAAAATGACGATTTCGCCAGGGCTCGGATTCTTTGCAGGCGGCGGGCTGTATGTACCCCATCTTTGTCTTCGTCCGCTGGTCAAGTTTTTATTACTTGATTTAATCATTGTCTATCTTCTATATCTATAAAATACGGATGACTGTCTGTGTAAGGTAAAAGGTACGTAAGTACCATAGAGGTACGTAAGTACATAAGTACCAAACACATACCCATAAAGGTACCACCATACTCAATCCCATATAAGTGTCATACATATGCCCATATAAGAACAATACATATGCCCATTGAGGTACCATACAAAAGCTCTTATAAGTAACATACATATGCCGAAAAAGGTACCATACTTATGCCCTTATAAGAACAATACATATGTTCTTATAAGTATCATACATATACCCTTATAACTACCATACATATGCCCTTATAAGTACCATAAATGCCCATATAAGTACCATTCATATGCCAATATAGGTACCATACAAATGCCTTTATAAGTAGCATACATATGCCCATATACGCACCATGCATAGTAGTCTCTAAATACATGAGGAATATAGATATAATGTTATTTTGATTATCCATTTATTATTTAGCTCAATTTGATCATTATTACATTTTTTACAATTGATTTTCCTTAGTAATTTGTTGAGAAAACACGATGATATTTTTGATATTTGAGGTGGCTGTATCTCAGTAAATATGGCTGTATAGGCGTTAATATTTAAAATTAGCAAAGAAAGACTTTACAGAAAGAAAGGTAAATTGCTGTGGTAAACACAATGGTACCATTTTCAAAACGATTCTATGGCTGGTTTTGATTTTGAGTTTTGTGAAAAATGACGATTTCGCCAGGGCTCGGATTCTTTGCAGGCGGCGGGCTGTATGTACCCCATCTTTGTCTTCGTCCGCTGGTCAAGTTTTTATTACTTGATTTAATCATTGTCTATCTTCTATATCTATAAAATACGGATGACTGTCTGTGTAAGGTAAAAGGTACGTAAGTACCATAGAGGTACGTAAGTACATAAGTACCAAACACATACCCATAAAGGTACCACCATACTCAATCCCATATAAGTGTCATACATATGCCCATATAAGAACAATACATATGCCCATTGAGGTACCATACAAAAGCTCTTATAAGTAACATACATATGCCCAAAAAGGTACCATACTTATGCCCTTATAAGAACAATACATATGTTCTTATAAGTATCATACATATACCCTTATAACTACCATACATATGCCCTTATAAGTACCATAAATGCCCATATAAGTACCATTCATATGCCAATATAGGTACCATACAAATGCCTTTATAAGTAGCATACATATGCCCATATACGCACCATGCATAGTAGTCTCTAAATACATGAGGAATATAGATATAATGTTATTTTGATTATCCATTTATTATTTAGCTCAATTTGATCATTATTACATTTTTTACAATTGATTTTCCTTAGTAATTTGTTGAGAAAACACGATGATATTTTTGATATTTGAGGTGGCTGTATCTCAGTAAATATGGCTGTATAGGCGTTAATATTTAAAATTAGCAAAGAAAGACTTTACAGAAAGAAAGGTAAATTGCTGTGGTAAACACAATGGTACCATTTTCAAAACGATTCTATGGCTGGTTTTGATTTTGAGTTTTGTGAAAAATGACGATTTCGCCAGGGCTCGGATTCTTTGCAGGCGGCGGGCTGTATGTACCCCATCTTTGTCTTCGTCCGCTGGTCAAGTTTTTATTACTTGATTTAATCATTGTCTATCTTCTATATCTATAAAATACGGATGACTGTCTGTGTAAGGTAAAAGGTACGTAAGTACCATAGAGGTACGTAAGTACATAAGTACCAAACACATACCCATAAAGGTACCACCATACTCAATCCCATATAAGTGTCATACATATGCCCATATAAGAACAATACATATGCCCATTGAGGTACCATACAAAAGCTCTTATAAGTAACATACATATGCCCAAAAAGGTACCATACTTATGCCCTTATAAGAACAATACATATGTTCTTATAAGTATCATACATATACCCTTATAACTACCATACATATGCCCTTATAAGTACCATAAATGCCCATATAAGTACCCATTCATATGCCAATATAGGTACCATACAAATGCCTTTATAAGTAGCATACATATGCCCATATACGCACCATGCATAGTAGTCTCTAAATACATGAGGAATATAGATATAATGTTATTTTGATTATCCATTTATTATTTAGCTCAATTTGATCATTATTACATTTTTTACAATTGATTTTCCTTAGTAATTTGTTGAGAAAACACGATGATATTTTTGATATTTGAGGTGGCTGTATCTCAGTAAATATGGCTGTATAGGCGTTAATATTTAAAATTAGCAAAGAAAGACTTTACAGAAAGAAAGGTAAATTGCTGTGGTAAACACAATGGTACCATTTTCAAAACGATTCTATGGCTGGTTTTGATTTTGAGTTTTGTGAAAAATGACGATTTCGCCAGGGCTCGGATTCTTTGCAGGCGGCGGGCTGTATGTACCCCATCTTTGTCTTCGTCCGCTGGTCAAGTTTTTATTACTTGATTTAATCATTGTCTATCTTCTATATCTATAAAATACGGATGACTGTCTGTGTAAGGTAAAAGGTACGTAAGTACCATAGAGGTACGTAAGTACATAAGTACCAAACACATACCCATAAAGGTACCACCATACTCAATCCCATATAAGTGTCATACATATGCCCATATAAGAACAATACATATGCCCATTGAGGTACCATACAAAAGCTCTTATAAGTAACATACATATGCCCAAAAAGGTACCATACTTATGCCCTTATAAGAACAATACATATGTTCTTATAAGTATCATACATATACCCTTATAACTACCATACATATGCCCTTATAAGTACCATAAATGCCCATATAAGTACCATTCATATGCCAATATAGGTACCATACAAATGCCTTTATAAGTAGCATACATATGCCCATATACGCACCATGCATAGTAGTCTCTAAATACATGAGGAATATAGATATAATGTTATTTTGATTATCCATTTATTATTTAGCTCAATTTGATCATTATTACATTTTTTACAATTGATTTTCCTTAGTAATTTGTTGAGAAAACACGATGATATTTTTGATATTTGAGGTGGCTGTATCTCAGTAAATATGGCTGTATAGGCGTTAATATTTAAAATTAGCAAAGAAAGACTTTACAGAAAGAAAGGTAAATTGCTGTGGTAAACACAATGGTACCATTTTCAAAACGATTCTATGGCTGGTTTTGATTTTGAGTTTTGTGAAAAATGACGATTTCGCCAGGGCTCGGATTCTTTGCAGGCGGCGGGCTGTATGTACCCCATCTTTGTCTTCGTCCGCTGGTCAAGTTTTTATTACTTGATTTAATCATTGTCTATCTTCTATATCTATAAAATACGGATGACTGTCTGTGTAAGGTAAAAGGTACGTAAGTACCATAGAGGTACGTAAGTACATAAGTACCAAACACATACCCATAAAGGTACCACCATACTCAATCCCATATAAGTGTCATACATATGCCCATATAAGAACAATACATATGCCCATTGAGGTACCATACAAAAGCTCTTATAAGTAACATACATATGCCCAAAAAGGTACCATACTTATGCCCTTATAAGAACAATACATATGTTCTTATAAGTATCATACATATACCCTTATAACTACCATACATATGCCCTTATAAGTACCATAAATGCCCATATAAGTACCATTCATATGCCAATATAGGTACCATACAAATGCCTTTATAAGTAGCATACATATGCCCATATACGCACCATGCATAGTAGTCTCTAAATACATGAGGAATATAGATATAATGTTATTTTGATTATCCATTTATTATTTAGCTCAATTTGATCATTATTACATTTTTTACAATTGATTTTCCTTAGTAATTTGTTGAGAAAACACGATGATATTTTTGATATTTGAGGTGGCTGTATCTCAGTAAATATGGCTGTATAGGCGTTAATATTTAAAATTAGCAAAGAAAGACTTTACAGAAAGAAAGGTAAATTGCTGTGGTAAACACAATGGTACCATTTTCAAAACGATTCTATGGCTGGTTTTGATTTTGAGTTTTGTGAAAAATGACGATTTCGCCAGGGCTCGGATTCTTTGCAGGCGGCGGGCTGTATGTACCCCATCTTTGTCTTCGTCCGCTGGTCAAGTTTTTATTACTTGATTTAATCATTGTCTATCTTCTATATCTATAAAATACGGATGACTGTCTGTGTAAGGTAAAAGGTACGTAAGTACCATAGAGGTACGTAAGTACATAAGTACCAAACACATACCCATAAAGGTACCACCATACTCAATCCCATATAAGTGTCATACATATGCCCATATAAGAACAATACATATGCCCATTGAGGTACCATACAAAAGCTCTTATAAGTAACATACATATGCCCAAAAAGGTACCATACTTATGCCCTTATAAGAACAATACATATGTTCTTATAAGTATCATACATATACCCTTATAACTACCATACATATGCCCTTATAAGTACCATAAATGCCCATATAAGTACCCATTCATATGCCAATATAGGTACCATACAAATGCCTTTATAAGTAGCATACATATGCCCATATACGCACCATGCATAGTAGTCTCTAAATACATGAGGAATATAGATATAATGTTATTTTGATTATCCATTTATTATTTAGCTCAATTTGATCATTATTACATTTTTTACAATTGATTTTCCTTAGTAATTTGTTGAGAAAACACGATGATATTTTTGATATTTGAGGTGGCTGTATCTCAGTAAATATGGCTGTATAGGCGTTAATATTTAAAATTAGCAAAGAAAGACTTTACAGAAAGAAAGGTAAATTGCTGTGGTAAACACAATGGTACCATTTTCAAAACGATTCTATGGCTGGTTTTGATTTTGAGTTTTGTGAAAAATGACGATTTCGCCAGGGCTCGGATTCTTTGCAGGCGGCGGGCTGTATGTACCCCATCTTTGTCTTCGTCCGCTGGTCAAGTTTTTATTACTTGATTTAATCATTGTCTATCTTCTATATCTATAAAATACGGATGACTGTCTGTGTAAGGTAAAAGGTACGTAAGTACCATAGAGGTACGTAAGTACATAAGTACCAAACACATACCCATAAAGGTACCACCATACTCAATCCCATATAAGTGTCATACATATGCCCATATAAGAACAATACATATGCCCATTGAGGTACCATACAAAAGCTCTTATAAGTAACATACATATGCCCAAAAAGGTACCATACTTATGCCCTTATAAGAACAATACATATGTTCTTATAAGTATCATACATATACCCTTATAACTACCATACATATGCCCTTATAAGTACCATAAATGCCCATATAAGTACCCATTCATATGCCAATATAGGTACCATACAAATGCCTTTATAAGTAGCATACATATGCCCATATACGCACCATGCATAGTAGTCTCTAAATACATGAGGAATATAGATATAATGTTATTTTGATTATCCATTTATTATTTAGCTCAATTTGATCATTATTACATTTTTTACAATTGATTTTCCTTAGTAATTTGTTGAGAAAACACGATGATATTTTTGATATTTGAGGTGGCTGTATCTCAGTAAATATGGCTGTATAGGCGTTAATATTTAAAATTAGCAAAGAAAGACTTTACAGAAAGAAAGGTAAATTGCTGTGGTAAACACAATGGTACCATTTTCAAAACGATTCTATGGCTGGTTTTGATTTTGAGTTTTGTGAAAAATGACGATTTCGCCAGGGCTCGGATTCTTTGCAGGCGGCGGGCTGTATGTACCCCATCTTTGTCTTCGTCCGCTGGTCAAGTTTTTATTACTTGATTTAATCATTGTCTATCTTCTATATCTATAAAATACGGATGACTGTCTGTGTAAGGTAAAAGGTACGTAAGTACCATAGAGGTACGTAAGTACATAAGTACCAAACACATACCCATAAAGGTACCACCATACTCAATCCCATATAAGTGTCATACATATGCCCATATAAGAACAATACATATGCCCATTGAGGTACCATACAAAAGCTCTTATAAGTAACATACATATGCCCAAAAAGGTACCATACTTATGCCCTTATAAGAACAATACATATGTTCTTATAAGTATCATACATATACCCTTATAACTACCATACATATGCCCTTATAAGTACCATAAATGCCCATATAAGTACCCATTCATATGCCAATATAGGTACCATACAAATGCCTTTATAAGTAGCATACATATGCCCATATACGCACCATGCATAGTAGTCTCTAAATACATGAGGAATATAGATATAATGTTATTTTGATTATCCATTTATTATTTAGCTCAATTTGATCATTATTACATTTTTTACAATTGATTTTCCTTAGTAATTTGTTGAGAAAACACGATGATATTTTTGATATTTGAGGTGGCTGTATCTCAGTAAATATGGCTGTATAGGCGTTAATATTTAAAATTAGCAAAGAAAGACTTTACAGAAAGAAAGGTAAATTGCTGTGGTAAACACAATGGTACCATTTTCAAAACGATTCTATGGCTGGTTTTGATTTTGAGTTTTGTGAAAAATGACGATTTCGCCAGGGCTCGGATTCTTTGCAGGCGGCGGGCTGTATGTACCCCATCTTTGTCTTCGTCCGCTGGTCAAGTTTTTATTACTTGATTTAATCATTGTCTATCTTCTATATCTATAAAATACGGATGACTGTCTGTGTAAGGTAAAAGGTACGTAAGTACCATAGAGGTACGTAAGTACATAAGTACCAAACACATACCCATAAAGGTACCACCATACTCAATCCCATATAAGTGTCATACATATGCCCATATAAGAACAATACATATGCCCATTGAGGTACCATACAAAAGCTCTTATAAGTAACATACATATGCCCAAAAAGGTACCATACTTATGCCCTTATAAGAACAATACATATGTTCTTATAAGTATCATACATATACCCTTATAACTACCATACATATGCCCTTATAAGTACCATAAATGCCCATATAAGTACCTATTCATATGCCAATATAGGTACCATACAAATGCCTTTATAAGTAGCATACATATGCCCATATACGCACCATGCATAGTAGTCTCTAAATACATGAGGAATATAGATATAATGTTATTTTGATTATCCATTTATTATTTAGCTCAATTTGATCATTATTACATTTTTTACAATTGATTTTCCTTAGTAATTTGTTGAGAAAACACGATGATATTTTTGATATTTGAGGTGGCTGTATCTCAGTAAATATGGCTGTATAGGCGTTAATATTTAAAATTAGCAAAGAAAGACTTTACAGAAAGAAAGGTAAATTGCTGTGGTAAACACAATGGTACCATTTTCAAAACGATTCTATGGCTGGTTTTGATTTTGAGTTTTGTGAAAAATGACGATTTCGCCAGGGCTCGGATTCTTTGCAGGCGGCGGGCTGTATGTACCCCATCTTTGTCTTCGTCCGCTGGTCAAGTTTTTATTACTTGATTTAATCATTGTCTATCTTCTATATCTATAAAATACGGATGACTGTCTGTGTAAGGTAAAAGGTACGTAAGTACCATAGAGGTACGTAAGTACATAAGTACCAAACACATACCCATAAAGGTACCACCATACTCAATCCCATATAAGTGTCATACATATGCCCATATAAGAACAATACATATGCCCATTGAGGTACCATACAAAAGCTCTTATAAGTAACATACATATGCCCAAAAAGGTACCATACTTATGCCCTTATAAGAACAATACATATGTTCTTATAAGTATCATACATATACCCTTATAACTACCATACATATGCCCTTATAAGTACCATAAATGCCCATATAAGTACCCATTCATATGCCAATATAGGTACCATACAAATGCCTTTATAAGTAGCATACATATGCCCATATACGCACCATGCATAGTAGTCTCTAAATACATGAGGAATATAGATATAATGTTATTTTGATTATCCATTTATTATTTAGCTCAATTTGATCATTATTACATTTTTTACAATTGATTTTCCTTAGTAATTTGTTGAGAAAACACGATGATATTTTTGATATTTGAGGTGGCTGTATCTCAGTAAATATGGCTGTATAGGCGTTAATATTTAAAATTAGCAAAGAAAGACTTTACAGAAAGAAAGGTAAATTGCTGTGGTAAACACAATGGTACCATTTTCAAAACGATTCTATGGCTGGTTTTGATTTTGAGTTTTGTGAAAAATGACGATTTCGCCAGGGCTCGGATTCTTTGCAGGCGGCGGGCTGTATGTACCCCATCTTTGTCTTCGTCCGCTGGTCAAGTTTTTATTACTTGATTTAATCATTGTCTATCTTCTATATCTATAAAATACGGATGACTGTCTGTGTAAGGTAAAAGGTACGTAAGTACCATAGAGGTACGTAAGTACATAAGTACCAAACACATACCCATAAAGGTACCACCATACTCAATCCCATATAAGTGTCATACATATGCCCATATAAGAACAATACATATGCCCATTGAGGTACCATACAAAAGCTCTTATAAGTAACATACATATGCCCGAAAAAGGTACCATACTTATGCCCTTATAAGAACAATACATATGTTCTTATAAGTATCATACATATACCCTTATAACTACCATACATATGCCCTTATAAGTACCATAAATGCCCATATAAGTACCCATTCATATGCCAATATAGGTACCATACAAATGCCTTTATAAGTAGCATACATATGCCCATATACGCACCATGCATAGTAGTCTCTAAATACATGAGGAATATAGATATAATGTTATTTTGATTATCCATTTATTATTTAGCTCAATTTGATCATTATTACATTTTTTACAATTGATTTTCCTTAGTAATTTGTTGAGAAAACACGATGATATTTTTGATATTTGAGGTGGCTGTATCTCAGTAAATATGGCTGTATAGGCGTTAATATTTAAAATTAGCAAAGAAAGACTTTACAGAAAGAAAGGTAAATTGCTGTGGTAAACACAATGGTACCATTTTCAAAACGATTCTATGGCTGGTTTTGATTTTGAGTTTTGTGAAAAATGACGATTTCGCCAGGGCTCGGATTCTTTGCAGGCGGCGGGCTGTATGTACCCCATCTTTGTCTTCGTCCGCTGGTCAAGTTTTTATTACTTGATTTAATCATTGTCTATCTTCTATATCTATAAAATACGGATGACTGTCTGTGTAAGGTAAAAGGTACGTAAGTACCATAGAGGTACGTAAGTACATAAGTACCAAACACATACCCATAAAGGTACCACCATACTCAATCCCATATAAGTGTCATACATATGCCCATATAAGAACAATACATATGCCCATTGAGGTACCATACAAAAGCTCTTATAAGTAACATACATATGCCCAAAAAGGTACCATACTTATGCCCTTATAAGAACAATACATATGTTCTTATAAGTATCATACATATACCCTTATAACTACCATACATATGCCCTTATAAGTACCATAAATGCCCATATAAGTACCTATTCATATGCCAATATAGGTACCATACAAATGCCTTTATAAGTAGCATACATATGCCCATATACGCACCATGCATAGTAGTCTCTAAATACATGAGGAATATAGATATAATGTTATTTTGATTATCCATTTATTATTTAGCTCAATTTGATCATTATTACATTTTTTACAATTGATTTTCCTTAGTAATTTGTTGAGAAAACACGATGATATTTTTGATATTTGAGGTGGCTGTATCTCAGTAAATATGGCTGTATAGGCGTTAATATTTAAAATTAGCAAAGAAAGACTTTACAGAAAGAAAGGTAAATTGCTGTGGTAAACACAATGGTACCATTTTCAAAACGATTCTATGGCTGGTTTTGATTTTGAGTTTTGTGAAAAATGACGATTTCGCCAGGGCTCGGATTCTTTGCAGGCGGCGGGCTGTATGTACCCCATCTTTGTCTTCGTCCGCTGGTCAAGTTTTTATTACTTGATTTAATCATTGTCTATCTTCTATATCTATAAAATACGGATGACTGTCTGTGTAAGGTAAAAGGTACGTAAGTACCATAGAGGTACGTAAGTACATAAGTACCAAACACATACCCATAAAGGTACCACCATACTCAATCCCATATAAGTGTCATACATATGCCCATATAAGAACAATACATATGCCCATTGAGGTACCATACAAAAGCTCTTATAAGTAACATACATATGCCCAAAAAGGTACCATACTTATGCCCTTATAAGAACAATACATATGTTCTTATAAGTATCATACATATACCCTTATAACTACCATACATATGCCCTTATAAGTACCATAAATGCCCATATAAGTACCCATTCATATGCCAATATAGGTACCATACAAATGCCTTTATAAGTAGCATACATATGCCCATATACGCACCATGCATAGTAGTCTCTAAATACATGAGGAATATAGATATAATGTTATTTTGATTATCCATTTATTATTTAGCTCAATTTGATCATTATTACATTTTTTACAATTGATTTTCCTTAGTAATTTGTTGAGAAAACACGATGATATTTTTGATATTTGAGGTGGCTGTATCTCAGTAAATATGGCTGTATAGGCGTTAATATTTAAAATTAGCAAAGAAAGACTTTACAGAAAGAAAGGTAAATTGCTGTGGTAAACACAATGGTACCATTTTCAAAACGATTCTATGGCTGGTTTTGATTTTGAGTTTTGTGAAAAATGACGATTTCGCCAGGGCTCGGATTCTTTGCAGGCGGCGGGCTGTATGTACCCCATCTTTGTCTTCGTCCGCTGGTCAAGTTTTTATTACTTGATTTAATCATTGTCTATCTTCTATATCTATAAAATACGGATGACTGTCTGTGTAAGGTAAAAGGTACGTAAGTACCATAGAGGTACGTAAGTACATAAGTACCAAACACATACCCATAAAGGTACCACCATACTCAATCCCATATAAGTGTCATACATATGCCCATATAAGAACAATACATATGCCCATTGAGGTACCATACAAAAGCTCTTATAAGTAACATACATATGCCCAAAAAGGTACCATACTTATGCCCTTATAAGAACAATACATATGTTCTTATAAGTATCATACATATACCCTTATAACTACCATACATATGCCCTTATAAGTACCATAAATGCCCATATAAGTACCCATTCATATGCCAATATAGGTACCATACAAATGCCTTTATAAGTAGCATACATATGCCCATATACGCACCATGCATAGTAGTCTCTAAATACATGAGGAATATAGATATAATGTTATTTTGATTATCCATTTATTATTTAGCTCAATTTGATCATTATTACATTTTTTACAATTGATTTTCCTTAGTAATTTGTTGAGAAAACACGATGATATTTTTGATATTTGAGGTGGCTGTATCTCAGTAAATATGGCTGTATAGGCGTTAATATTTAAAATTAGCAAAGAAAGACTTTACAGAAAGAAAGGTAAATTGCTGTGGTAAACACAATGGTACCATTTTCAAAACGATTCTATGGCTGGTTTTGATTTTGAGTTTTGTGAAAAATGACGATTTCGCCAGGGCTCGGATTCTTTGCAGGCGGCGGGCTGTATGTACCCCATCTTTGTCTTCGTCCGCTGGTCAAGTTTTTATTACTTGATTTAATCATTGTCTATCTTCTATATCTATAAAATACGGATGACTGTCTGTGTAAGGTAAAAGGTACGTAAGTACCATAGAGGTACGTAAGTACATAAGTACCAAACACATACCCATAAAGGTACCACCATACTCAATCCCATATAAGTGTCATACATATGCCCATATAAGAACAATACATATGCCCATTGAGGTACCATACAAAAGCTCTTATAAGTAACATACATATGCCCAAAAAGGTACCATACTTATGCCCTTATAAGAACAATACATATGTTCTTATAAGTATCATACATATACCCTTATAACTACCATACATATGCCCTTATAAGTACCATAAATGCCCATATAAGTACCATTCATATGCCAATATAGGTACCATACAAATGCCTTTATAAGTAGCATACATATGCCCATATACGCACCATGCATAGTAGTCTCTAAATACATGAGGAATATAGATATAATGTTATTTTGATTATCCATTTATTATTTAGCTCAATTTGATCATTATTACATTTTTTACAATTGATTTTCCTTAGTAATTTGTTGAGAAAACACGATGATATTTTTGATATTTGAGGTGGCTGTATCTCAGTAAATATGGCTGTATAGGCGTTAATATTTAAAATTAGCAAAGAAAGACTTTACAGAAAGAAAGGTAAATTGCTGTGGTAAACACAATGGTACCATTTTCAAAACGATTCTATGGCTGGTTTTGATTTTGAGTTTTGTGAAAAATGACGATTTCGCCAGGGCTCGGATTCTTTGCAGGCGGCGGGCTGTATGTACCCCATCTTTGTCTTCGTCCGCTGGTCAAGTTTTTATTACTTGATTTAATCATTGTCTATCTTCTATATCTATAAAATACGGATGACTGTCTGTGTAAGGTAAAAGGTACGTAAGTACCATAGAGGTACGTAAGTACATAAGTACCAAACACATACCCATAAAGGTACCACCATACTCAATCCCATATAAGTGTCATACATATGCCCATATAAGAACAATACATATGCCCATTGAGGTACCATACAAAAGCTCTTATAAGTAACATACATATGCCCAAAAAGGTACCATACTTATGCCCTTATAAGAACAATACATATGTTCTTATAAGTATCATACATATACCCTTATAACTACCATACATATGCCCTTATAAGTACCATAAATGCCCATATAAGTACCCATTCATATGCCAATATAGGTACCATACAAATGCCTTTATAAGTAGCATACATATGCCCATATACGCACCATGCATAGTAGTCTCTAAATACATGAGGAATATAGATATAATGTTATTTTGATTATCCATTTATTATTTAGCTCAATTTGATCATTATTACATTTTTTACAATTGATTTTCCTTAGTAATTTGTTGAGAAAACACGATGATATTTTTGATATTTGAGGTGGCTGTATCTCAGTAAATATGGCTGTATAGGCGTTAATATTTAAAATTAGCAAAGAAAGACTTTACAGAAAGAAAGGTAAATTGCTGTGGTAAACACAATGGTACCATTTTCAAAACGATTCTATGGCTGGTTTTGATTTTGAGTTTTGTGAAAAATGACGATTTCGCCAGGGCTCGGATTCTTTGCAGGCGGCGGGCTGTATGTACCCCATCTTTGTCTTCGTCCGCTGGTCAAGTTTTTATTACTTGATTTAATCATTGTCTATCTTCTATATCTATAAAATACGGATGACTGTCTGTGTAAGGTAAAAGGTACGTAAGTACCATAGAGGTACGTAAGTACATAAGTACCAAACACATACCCATAAAGGTACCACCATACTCAATCCCATATAAGTGTCATACATATGCCCATATAAGAACAATACATATGCCCATTGAGGTACCATACAAAAGCTCTTATAAGTAACATACATATGCCCAAAAAGGTACCATACTTATGCCCTTATAAGAACAATACATATGTTCTTATAAGTATCATACATATACCCTTATAACTACCATACATATGCCCTTATAAGTACCATAAATGCCCATATAAGTACCCATTCATATGCCAATATAGGTACCATACAAATGCCTTTATAAGTAGCATACATATGCCCATATACGCACCATGCATAGTAGTCTCTAAATACATGAGGAATATAGATATAATGTTATTTTGATTATCCATTTATTATTTAGCTCAATTTGATCATTATTACATTTTTTACAATTGATTTTCCTTAGTAATTTGTTGAGAAAACACGATGATATTTTTGATATTTGAGGTGGCTGTATCTCAGTAAATATGGCTGTATAGGCGTTAATATTTAAAATTAGCAAAGAAAGACTTTACAGAAAGAAAGGTAAATTGCTGTGGTAAACACAATGGTACCATTTTCAAAACGATTCTATGGCTGGTTTTGATTTTGAGTTTTGTGAAAAATGACGATTTCGCCAGGGCTCGGATTCTTTGCAGGCGGCGGGCTGTATGTACCCCATCTTTGTCTTCGTCCGCTGGTCAAGTTTTTATTACTTGATTTAATCATTGTCTATCTTCTATATCTATAAAATACGGATGAC
Source organism: Procambarus clarkii (assembly GCF_040958095.1). Classification (NCBI taxonomy): domain Eukaryota; kingdom Metazoa; phylum Arthropoda; class Malacostraca; order Decapoda; family Cambaridae; genus Procambarus; species Procambarus clarkii. The sequence continues at coordinate 8,674,902 of NC_091204.1, forward strand.
TGTCTGTGTAAGGTAAAAGGTACGTAAGTACCATAGAGGTACGTAAGTACATAAGTACCAAACACATACCCATAAAGGTACCACCATACTCAATCCCATATAAGTGTCATACATATGCCCATATAAGAACAATACATATGCCCATTGAGGTACCATACAAAAGCTCTTATAAGTAACATACATATGCCCAAAAAGGTACCATACTTATGCCCTTATAAGAACAATACATATGTTCTTATAAGTATCATACATATACCCTTATAACTACCATACATATGCCCTTATAAGTACCATAAATGCCCATATAAGTACCATTCATATGCCAATATAGGTACCATACAAATGCCTTTATAAGTAGCATACATATGCCCATATACGCACCATGCATAGTAGTCTCTAAATACATGAGGAATATAGATATAATGTTATTTTGATTATCCATTTATTATTTAGCTCAATTTGATCATTATTACATTTTTTACAATTGATTTTCCTTAGTAATTTGTTGAGAAAACACGATGATATTTTTGATATTTGAGGTGGCTGTATCTCAGTAAATATGGCTGTATAGGCGTTAATATTTAAAATTAGCAAAGAAAGACTTTACAGAAGAGAAAGGTAAATTGCTGTGGTAAACACAATGGTACCATTTTCAAAACGATTCTATGGCTGGTTTTGATTTTGAGTTTTGTGAAAAATGACGATTTCGCCAGGGCTCGGATTCTTTGCAGGCGGCGGGCTGTATGTACCCCATCTTTGTCTTCGTCCGCTGGTCAAGTTTTTATTACTTGATTTAATCATTGTCTATCTTCTATATCTATAAAATACGGATGACTGTCTGTGTAAGGTAAAAGGTACGTAAGTACCATAGAGGTACGTAAGTACATAAGTACCAAACACATACCCATAAAGGTACCACCATACTCAATCCCATATAAGTGTCATACATATGCCCATATAAGAACAATACATATGCCCATTGAGGTACCATACAAAAGCTCTTATAAGTAACATACATATGCCCAAAAAGGTACCATACTTATGCCCTTATAAGAACAATACATATGTTCTTATAAGTATCATACATATACCCTTATAACTACCATACATATGCCCTTATAAGTACCATAAATGCCCATATAAGTACCCATTCATATGCCAATATAGGTACCATACAAATGCCTTTATAAGTAGCATACATATGCCCATATACGCACCATGCATAGTAGTCTCTAAATACATGAGGAATATAGATATAATGTTATTTTGATTATCCATTTATTATTTAGCTCAATTTGATCATTATTACATTTTTTACAATTGATTTTCCTTAGTAATTTGTTGAGAAAACACGATGATATTTTTGATATTTGAGGTGGCTGTATCTCAGTAAATATGGCTGTATAGGCGTTAATATTTAAAATTAGCAAAGAAAGACTTTACAGAAAGAAAGGTAAATTGCTGTGGTAAACACAATGGTACCATTTTCAAAACGATTCTATGGCTGGTTTTGATTTTGAGTTTTGTGAAAAATGACGATTTCGCCAGGGCTCGGATTCTTTGCAGGCGGCGGGCTGTATGTACCCCATCTTTGTCTTCGTCCGCTGGTCAAGTTTTTATTACTTGATTTAATCATTGTCTATCTTCTATATCTATAAAATACGGATGACTGTCTGTGTAAGGTAAAAGGTACGTAAGTACCATAGAGGTACGTAAGTACATAAGTACCAAACACATACCCATAAAGGTACCACCATACTCAATCCCATATAAGTGTCATACATATGCCCATATAAGAACAATACATATGCCCATTGAGGTACCATACAAAAGCTCTTATAAGTAACATACATATGCCCAAAAAGGTACCATACTTATGCCCTTATAAGAACAATACATATGTTCTTATAAGTATCATACATATACCCTTATAACTACCATACATATGCCCTTATAAGTACCATAAATGCCCATATAAGTACCCATTCATATGCCAATATAGGTACCATACAAATGCCTTTATAAGTAGCATACATATGCCCATATACGCACCATGCATAGTAGTCTCTAAATACATGAGGAATATAGATATAATGTTATTTTGATTATCCATTTATTATTTAGCTCAATTTGATCATTATTACATTTTTTACAATTGATTTTCCTTAGTAATTTGTTGAGAAAACACGATGATATTTTTGATATTTGAGGTGGCTGTATCTCAGTAAATATGGCTGTATAGGCGTTAATATTTAAAATTAGCAAAGAAAGACTTTACAGAAAGAAAGGTAAATTGCTGTGGTAAACACAATGGTACCATTTTCAAAACGATTCTATGGCTGGTTTTGATTTTGAGTTTTGTGAAAAATGACGATTTCGCCAGGGCTCGGATTCTTTGCAGGCGGCGGGCTGTATGTACCCCATCTTTGTCTTCGTCCGCTGGTCAAGTTTTTATTACTTGATTTAATCATTGTCTATCTTCTATATCTATAAAATACGGATGACTGTCTGTGTAAGGTAAAAGGTACGTAAGTACCATAGAGGTACGTAAGTACATAAGTACCAAACACATACCCATAAAGGTACCACCATACTCAATCCCATATAAGTGTCATACATATGCCCATATAAGAACAATACATATGCCCATTGAGGTACCATACAAAAGCTCTTATAAGTAACATACATATGCCCAAAAAGGTACCATACTTATGCCCTTATAAGAACAATACATATGTTCTTATAAGTATCATACATATACCCTTATAACTACCATACATATGCCCTTATAAGTACCATAAATGCCCATATAAGTACCCATTCATATGCCAATATAGGTACCATACAAATGCCTTTATAAGTAGCATACATATGCCCATATACGCACCATGCATAGTAGTCTCTAAATACATGAGGAATATAGATATAATGTTATTTTGATTATCCATTTATTATTTAGCTCAATTTGATCATTATTACATTTTTTACAATTGATTTTCCTTAGTAATTTGTTGAGAAAACACGATGATATTTTTGATATTTGAGGTGGCTGTATCTCAGTAAATATGGCTGTATAGGCGTTAATATTTAAAATTAGCAAAGAAAGACTTTACAGAAAGAAAGGTAAATTGCTGTGGTAAACACAATGGTACCATTTTCACAACGATTCTATGGCTGGTTTTGATTTTGAGTTTTGTGAAAAATGACGATTTCGCCAGGGCTCGGATTCTTTGCAGGCGGCGGGCTGTATGTACCCCATCTTTGTCTTCGTCCGCTGGTCAAGTTTTTATTACTTGATTTAATCATTGTCTATCTTCTATATCTATAAAATACGGATGACTGTCTGTGTAAGGTAAAAGGTACGTAAGTACCATAGAGGTATGTAAGTACATAAGTACCAAACACATACCCATAAAGGTACCACCATACTCAATCCAATATAAGTGTCATACATATGCCCATATAAGAACAATACATATGTCCATTGAGGTACCATACAAAAGCTCTTATAAGTAACATACATATGCCCAAAAAGGTACCATACTTATGCCCTTATAAGAACAATACTTATGTTCTTATAAGTATCATACATATACCCTTATAACTACAATACATATGCCCTTATAAGTACAATACATGCCCTTATATGTACCATTCATATGCCAATATAAGTACCATACAAATGCCTTTATAAGTAGCATACATATGCCCATAAACGCACCATGCATAGTAGTCTCTAAATACATGAGGAATATAGATATAATGTTATTTTGATTATCCATTTATTATTTAGCTCAATTTGATCATTATTACATTTTTTACAATTGATTTTCCTTAGTAATTTGTTGAGAAAACACGATGATATTTTTGATATTTGAGGTGGCTGTATCTCAGTAAATATGGCTGTATAGGCGTTAATATTTAAAATTAGCATAGAAAGACTTTACAGAGAGAAAGGTAAATTGCTGTGGTAAACACAATGGTACCATTTACAAAACGATTCTATGGCTGGTTTTGATTTTGAGTTTTGAGAAAAATGACGATTTCGCAATGGCTCGGATTCTTTGCAGGCGGCGGGCTGTATGTACCCCATCTTTGTCTTCGTCCGCTGGTCAAGTTTTTATTACTTGATTTAATCATTGTCTATCTTCTATATCTATAAAATACGGATGACTGTCTGTGTAAGGTAAAAGGTACGTAAGTACATAAGTACCAAACACATACCCATAAAGGTACCACCATACTCAATCCCATATAAGTGTCATACATATGCCCATATAAGAACAATACATATGCCCATTGAGGTACCATACAAAAGCTCTTTTAAGTAACATACATATGCCCAAAAAGGTACCATACTTATGCCCTTACAAGAACAATACATATGTTCTTATTAGTATCATTCATATACCCTTATAACTACCATACATATGCCCTTATAAGTACCATAAATGCCCATATAAGTACCCATTCATATGCCAATATAGGTACCATACAAATGCCTTTATAAGTAGCATACATATGCCCATATATGCACCATGCATAGTAGTCTCTAAATACATGAGGAATATAGATATAATGTTATTTTGATTATCCATTTATTATTTAGCTCAATTTGATCATTATTACATTTTTTACAATTGATTTTCCTTAGTAATTTGTTGAGAAAACACGATGATATTTTTGATATTTGAGGTGGCTGTATCTCAGTAAATATGGCTGTATAGGCGTTAATATTTAAAATTAGCAAAGAAAGACTTTACAGAAAGAAAGGTAAATTGCAGTGGTAAACACAATGATACCATTTTCACAACGATTCTATGGCTGGTTTTGATTTTGAGTTTTGTGAAAAATGACGATTTCGCCAGGGCTCGGATTCTTTGCAGGCGGCGGGCTGTATGTACCCCATCTTTGTCTTCGTCCGCTGGTCAAGTTTTTATTACTTGATTTAATCATTGTCTATCTTCTATATCTATAAAATACGGATGACTGTCTGTGTAAGGTGAAAGGTACGTAAGTACATAAGTACCAAACACATACCCATAAAGGTACCACCATACTCAATCCCATATAAGTGTCATACATATGCCCATATAAGAACAATACATATGCCCATTGAGGTACCATACAAAAGCTCTTATAAGTAACATACATATGCCCAAAAAGGTACCATACTTATGCCCTTACAAGAACAATACATATGTTCTTATAAGTATCATACATATACCCTTATAACTACCATACATATGCCCTTATAAGTACCATAAATGCCCATATAAGTACCCATTCATATGCCAATATAGGTACCATACAAATGCCTTTATAAGTAGCATACATATGCCCATATACGCACCATGCATAGTAGTCTCTAAATACATGAGGAATATAGATATAATGTTATTTTGATTATCCATTTATTATTTAGCTCAATTTGATCATTATTACATTTTTTACAATTGATTTTCCTTAGTAATTTGTTGAGAAAACACGATGATATTTTTGATATTTGAGGTGGCTGTATCTCAGTAAATATGGCTGTATAGGCGTTAATATTTAAAATTAGCAAAGAAAGACTTTACAGAAAGAAAGGTAAATTGCTGTGGTAAACACAATGGTACCATTTTCAAAACGATTCTATGGCTGGTTTTGATTTTGAGTTTTGTGAAAAATGACGATTTCGCCAGGGCTCGGATTCTTTGCAGGCGGCGGGCTGTATGTACCCCATCTTTGTCTTCGTCCGCTGGTCAAGTTTTTATTACTTGATTTAATCATTGTCTATCTTCTATATCTATAAAATACGGATGACTGTCTGTGTAAGGTAAAAGGTACGTAAGTACCATAGAGGTACTGTAAGTACATAAGTACCAAACACATACCCATAAAGGTACCACCATACTCAATCCCATATAAGTGTCATACATATGCCCATATAAGAACAATACATATGCCCATTGAGGTACCATACAAAAGCTCTTATAAGTAACATACATATGCCCAAAAAGGTACCATACTTATGCCCTTACAAGAACAATACATATGTTCTTATAAGTATCATACATATACCCTTATAACTACCATACTATGCCCTTATAAGTACCATAAATGCCCATATAAGTACCCATTCATATGCCAATATAGGTACCATACAAATGCCTTTATAAGTAGCATACATATGCCCATATACGCACCATGCATAGTAGTCTCTAAATACATGAGGAATATAGATATAATGTTATTTTGATTATCCATTTATTATTTAGCTCAATTTGATCATTATTACATTTTTTACAATTGATTTTCCTTAGTAATTTGTTGAGAAAACACGATGATATTTTTGATATTTGAGGTGGCTGTATCTCAGTAAATATGGCTGTATAGGCGTTAATATTTAAAATTAGCAAAGAAAGACTTTACAGAAAGAAACGTAAATTGCTGTGGTAAACACAATGGTACCATTTTCACAACGATTCTATGGATGGTTTTGATTTTGAGTTTTGTGAAAAATGACGATTTCGCCAGGGCTCGGATTCTTTGCAGGCGGCGGGCTGTATGTACCCCATCTTTGTCTTCGTCCGCTGGTCAAGTTTTTATTACTTGATTTAATCATTGTCTATCTTCTATATCTATAAAATACGGATGACTGTCTGTGTAAGGTAAAAGGTACGTAAGTACCATAGAGGTACGTAAGTACATAAGTACCAAACACATACCCATAAAGGTACCACCATACTCAATCCCATATAAGTGTCATACATATGCCCATATAAGAACAATACATATGCCCATTGAGGTACCATACAAAAGCTCTTATAAGTAACATACATATGCCCGAAAAAGGTACCATACTTATGCCCTTATAAGAACAATACATATGTTCTTATAAGTATCATACATATACCCTTATAACTACAATACATATGCCCTTATAAGTACAATACATGCCCTTATATGTACCATTCATATGCCAATATAAGTACCATACAAATGCCTTTATAAGTAGCATACATATGCCCATAAACGCACCATGCATAGTAGTCTCTAAATACATGAGGAATATAGATATAATGTTATTTTGATTATCCATTTATTATTTAGCTCAATTTGATCATTATTACATTTTTTACAATTGATTTTCCTTAGTAATTTGTTGAGAAAACACGATGATATTTTTGATATTTGAGGTGGCTGTATCTCAGTAAATATGGCTGTATAGGCGTTAATATTTAAAATTAGCAAAGAAAGACTTTACAGAAAGAAAGGTAAATTGCTGTGGTAAACACAATGGTACCATTTTCAAAACGATTCTATGGCTGGTTTTGATTTTGAGTTTTGTGAAAAATGACGATTTCGCCAGGGCTCGGATTCTTTGCAGGCGGCGGGCTGTATGTACCCCATCTTTGTCTTCGTCCGCTGGTCAAGTTTTTATTACTTGATTTAATCATTGTCTATCTTCTATATCTATAAAATACGGATGACTGTCTGTGTAAGGTAAAAGGTACGTAAGTACCATAGAGGTACGTAAGTACATAAGTACCAAACACATACCCATAAAGGTACCACCATACTCAATCCCATATAAGTGTCATACATATGCCCATATAAGAACAATACATATGCCCATTGAGGTACCATACAAAAGCTCTTATAAGTAACATACATATGCCCAAAAAGGTACCATACTTATGCCCTTATAAGAACAATACATATGTTCTTATAAGTATCATACATATACCCTTATAACTACCATACATATGCCCTTATAAGTACCATAAATGCCCATATAAGTACCATTCATATGCCAATATAAGGTACCATACAAATGCCTTATAAGTAGCATACATATGCCCATATACGCACCATGCATAGTAGTCTCTAAATACATGAGGAATATAGATATAATGTTATTTTGATTATCCATTTATTATTTAGCTCAATTTGATTATTATTACATTTTTTACAACTTGATTTTCCTTAGTAATTTGTTGAGAAAACACGATGATATTTTTTATATTTGAGGTGGCTGTATCTCAGTAAATATGGCTGTATAGGCGTTAATATTTAAAATTAGCAAAGAAAGACTTTACAGAAAGGAAGGTAAATTGCTGTGGTAAACACAATGGTACCATTTTCAAAACGATTCTATGGCTGGTTTTGATTTTGAGTTTTGTGAAAAATGACGATTTCGCCAGGGCTCGGATTCTTTGCAGGCGGCGGGCTGTATGTACCCCATCTTTGTCTTCGTCCGCTGGTCAAGTTTTTATTACTTGATTTAATCATTGTCTATCTTCTATATCTATAAAATACGGATGACTGTCTGTGTAAGGTAAAAGGTACGTAAGTACCATAGAGGTACGTAAGTACATAAGTACCAAACACATACCCATAAAGGTACCACCATACTCAATCCCATATAAGTGTCATACATATGCCCATATAAGAACAATACATATGCCCATTGAGGTACCATACAAAAGCTCTTTTAAGTAACATACATATGCCCAAAAAGGTACCATACTTATGCCCTTACAAGAACAATACATATGTTCTTATTAGTATCATTCATATACCCTTATAACTACCATACATATGCCCTTATAAGTACCATAAATGCCCATATAAGTACCCATTCATATGCCAATATAGGTACCATACAAATGCCTTTATAAGTAGCATACATATGCCCATATACGCACCATGCATAGTAGTCTCTAAATACATGAGGAATATAGATATAATGTTATTTTGATTATCCATTTATTATTTAGCTCAATTTGATCATTATTACATTTTTTACAATTGATTTTCCTTAGTAATTTGTTGAGAAAACACGATGATATTTTTGATATTTGAGGTGGCTGTATCTCAGTAAATATGGCTGTATAGGCGTTAATATTTAAAATTAGCAAAGAAAGACTTTATAGAAAGGAATGTAAATTGCTGTGGTAAACACAATGGTACCATTTTCAAAACGATTCTATGGCTGGTTTTGATTTTGAGTTTTGTGAAAAATGACGATTTCGCCAGGGCTCGGATTCTTTGCAGGCGGCAGGCTGTATGTACCCCATCTTTGTCTTCGTCCGCTGGTCAAGTTTTTATTACTTGATTTAATCATTGTCTATCTTCTATATCTATAAAATACGGATGACTGTCTGTGTAAGGTAAAAGGTACGTAAGTACCATAGAGGTACGTAAGTACATAAGTACCAAACACATACCCATAAAGGTACCACCATACTCAATCCCATATAAGTGTCATACATATGCCCATATAAGAACAATACATATGCCCATTGAGGTACCATACAAAAGCTCTTATAAGTAACATACATATGCCCAAAAAGGTACCATACTTATGCCCTTACAAGAACAATACATATGTTCTTATAAGTATCATACATATACCCTTATAACTACCATACTATGCCCTTATAAGTACCATAAATGCCCATATAAGTACCCATTCATATGCCAATATAGGTACCATACAAATGCCTTTATAAGTAGCATACATATGCCCATATACGCACCATGCATAGTAGTCTCTAAATACATGAGGAATATAGATATAATGTTATTTTGATTATCCATTTATTATTTAGCTCAATTTGATCATTATTACATTTTTTACAATTGATTTTCCTTAGTAATTTGTTGAGAAAACACGATGATATTTTTGATATTTGAGGTGGCTGTATCTCAGTAAATATGGCTGTATAGGCGTTAATATTTAAAATTAGCATAGAAAGACTTTACAGAAAGAAAGGTAAATTGCTGTGGTAAACACAATGGTACCATTTACAAAACGATTCTATGGCTGGTTTTGATTTTGAGTTTTGTGAAAAATGACGATTTCGCCAGGGCTCGGATTATTTGCAGGCGGCGGGCTGTATGTACCCCATCTTTGTCTTCGTCCGCTGGTCAAGTTTTTATTACTTGATTTAATCATTGTCTATCTTCTATATCTATAAAATACGGACGACTGTCTGTGTAAGGTAAAAGGTACGTAAGTACCATAGAGGTACGTAAGTACATAAGTACCAAACACATACCCATAAAGGTACCACCATACTCAATCCCATATAAGTGTCATACATATGCCCATATAAGAACAATACATATGCCCATTGAGGTACCATACAAAAGCTCTTATAAGTAACATACATATGCCGAAAAAGGTACCATACTTATGCCCTTATAAGAACAATACATATGTTCTTATAAGTATCATACATATACCCTTATAACTACCATACATATGCCCTTATAAGTACCATAAATGCCCATATAAGTACCCATTCATATGCCAATATAGGTACCATTCAAATGGCTTTATAAGTAGCATATATATGCCCATATACGCACCATGCATAGTAGTCTCTAAATACATGAGGAATACAGATATAATGTTATTTTGATTATCCATTTATTATTTAGCTCAATTTGATCATTATTACATTTTTTACAATTGATTTTCCTTAGTAATTTGTTGAGAAAACACGATGATATTTTTGATATTTGAGGTGGCTGTATCTCAGTAAATATGGCTGTATAGGCGTTAATATTTAAAATTAGCAAAGAAAGACTTTATAGAAAGAAATGTAAATTGCTGTGGTAAACACAATGGTACCATTTTCAAAACGATTCTATGGCTGGTTTTGATTTTGAGTTTTGTGAAAAATGACGATTTCGCCAGGGCTCGGATTCTTTGCAGGCGGCAGGCTGTATGTACCCCATCTTTGTCTTCGTCCGCTGGTCAAGTTTTTATTACTTGATTTAATCATTGTCTATCTTCTATATCTATAAAATAAGGATGACTGTCTGTCTAAGGTAAAAGGTACTAAAGTACCATAGAGGTACGTATGTACATAAGTACCAAATACATATCCATATATGTACCATTCTCATGCCCATATAAGTGTCATACATATGCCCATATAAGAACAATATATATGCCCATTGAGGTATCATACAAAAGTTCTTATAAGCAACATACATATGCCAAAATACGTATCATATTTATGCCCTTATACGAACAATATATATGTTTTTATATCTATCATACATATATCCTTTTAACTACCATACATATGCCCTTATAAGTACCATACTTGCCCATATAAGTACCATTCATATGCCAATATAAATACCATACATATGCCTATATAAGTAGCATACATATGCCCATATACGCACCATGCATAGTAGTCTCTAAGTATATGAGGAATATAGATATAATGTTATTTTGATTATCCATTTATTGTTTAGCTCATTTTAATTATTATTACATTTTTTACAACTGATTTTCCTTAGTAATTTGTTGAGAAAACACGATGATATTTTTGATATTTGAGGTGGCTGTATCTCAGTAAATATGGCTGTATAGGCGTTAATATTTAAAATTAGCAAAGAAAGACTTTACAGAAAGAAAGGTAAATTGCTGTGGTAAACACAATGGTACCATTTTTAAAACGATTCTATGGCTGGTTTTGATTTTGAGTTTTGTGAAAAATGACGATTTCGCCAGGGCTCGGATTCTTTGCAGGCGGCGGGCTGTATGTACCTTATCTTTGTCTTCGTCCGCTGGTCAAGTTTTTAATACTTGATTTAATCATTGTCTATCTTCTATATCTATAAAATAAGGATGACTGTCTGTGTAAGGTAAAAAGGTACGTATGTACCATAGAGGTACGTAAGTCCATAAGTACCAAACCCATACCCATATTAGTACCAAACTCATACCCATATAAGTATCATACATATACCCACATAAGAACAATTCATATACCCATTGAGGTACCATACAAAAACTCTTATAAGTAACATACATATGCCCAAATTAGTACCATACTTATGCCTTTATATGTACAATACATATGTGCTTATACGTTTCATACATATTCCCTTATAAGTACCATACATACCCAAATAAGAACCATACATATGCCGACAAAGGTACCATACAAATGCTCATATGAGTACCATACATATGCTGCTATAAGTACCTTACATATGCCAATATAAGTAACACACATATGCCCTTATAAGAACCATATATAAGTCTTTGTAAGTACCATACATGTACCCTTATGTGATTGGTACTTATGTAATTACGTACCTCTATGGTACTTACGTACCTTGTTACCTTACACAGACAGTCATCCGTATTTTATAGATATAGAAGATAGACAATGATTAAATCAAGTAATAAAAACTTGACCAGCGGACGAAGACAAAGATGGGGTACATACAGCCCGCCGCCTGCAAAGAATCCGAGCCCTGGCGAAATCGTCATATTTCACAAAATTAAAAATGTTTACCAGCCATAGAATCGTTTTGAAAATGGTACCATTGTGTTTACCACAGCAATTTACCTTTCTTTATATAAAGTCTTTCTTTGCTAATTTTAAATATTAACGCCTATACAGCCATATTTATTGAGATACAGCCACCTCAAATATCAAAAATATCATCGTGTTTTCTCAACAAATTACTAAGGAAAATCAATTGTAAAAAATGTAATAATGATCAAATTGAGCTAAATAATAAATGGATAATCAAAATAACATTATATCTATATTCCTCATGTATTTAGAGACTACTATGCGTGGTGCGTATATGGGCATATGTATGCTACTTATAAAGGCATTTGTATGGTACCTATATTGGCATATGAATGGGTACTTATATGGGCATTTATGGTACTTATAAGGGCATATGTATGGTAGTTATAAGGGTATATGTATGATACTTATAAGAACATATGTATTGTTCTTATAAGGACATAAGTATGGTACCTTTTTCGGCATATGTATGTTACTTATAAGAGCTTTTGTATGGTACCTCAATGGGCATATGTATTGTTCTTATATGGGCATATGTATGACACTTATATGGGATTGAGTATGGTGGTACCTTTATGGGTATGTGTTTGGTACTAATGTACTTACGTACCTCTATGGTACTTACGTACCTTTTACCTTACACAGACAATCATCCGTATTTTATAGATATAGAAGATAGACGATGATTAAATCAAGTAATAAAAACTTGACCAGCGGACGACGACAAAGATGGGGTACATACAGCCCGCCGCCTGCAAATAATCCGAGCCTTGGCGAAATCGTCATTTTTCACAAAACTCAAAATCAAAACCAGCCATAGAATCGTTTTGAAAATGGTACCATTGTGTTTACCACAGCAATTTACCTTTCTTTTTTTATAGTCTTTCTTTGCTAATTTTAAATATTAACGCCTATACAGCCATATTTACTGAGATACAGCCACCTCAAATATCAAAAATATCATCATGTTTTCTCAACAAATTACTAAGGAAAATCAATTGTAAAAAATGTAATAATGATCAAATTGAGCTAAATAATAAATGGATAATCAAAATAACATTATATCTATATTCCTCATGTATTTAGAGACTACTATGCATGGTGCGTATATGGGCATATGTATGCTACTTATCAAGGCATTTGTATGGTACCTATATTGGCATATGAATGGGTACTTATATGGGCATTTATGGTACTTATAAGGGCATATGTATGGTACTTATAAGGGCATATGTATGGTAGTTATAAGGGTATATGTATGATACTTATAAGAACATATGTATTGTTCTTATAAGGACATAAGTATGGTACCTTTTTCGGCATATGTATGTTACTTATAAGAGCTTTTGTATGGTACCTCAATGGGCATATGTATTGTTCTTATATGGGCATATGTATGACACTTATATGGGATTGAGTATGGTGGTACCTTTATGGGTATGTGTTTGGTACTTATGTACTTACGTACCTCAATGGTACTTACGTACCTTTTACCTTACACAGACAGTCATCCGTATTTTATAGATATAGAAGATAGACAATGATTAAATCAAGTAATAAAAACTTGACCAGCGGACGAAGACAAAGATGGGGTACATACAGCCCGCCGCCTGCAAAGAATCCGAGCCCTGGCGAAATCGTCATTTTTCACAAAACTCAAAATCAAAACCAGCCATAGAATCGTTTTGAAAATGGTACCATTGTGTTTACCACAGCAATTTACCTTTTTTCTGTAAAGTCTTTCTTTGCTAATTTTAAATATTAACGCCTATACAGCCATATTTACTGAGATACAGCCACCTCAAATATCAAAAATATCATCGTGTTTTCTCAACAAATTACTAAGGAAAATCAATTGTAAAAAATGTAATAATGATCAAATTGAGCTAAATAATAAATGGATAATCAAAATAACATTATATCTATATTCCTCATGTATTTAGAGACTACTATGCATGGTGCGTATATGGGCATATGTATGCTACTTATAAAGGCATTTGTATGGTACCTATATTGGCATATGAATGGGTACTTATATGGGCATTTATGGTACTTATAAGGGCATAAGTATGGTAGTTATAAGGGTATATGCATGATACTTATAAGAACATATGTATTGTTCTTATAAGGACATAAGTATGGTACCTTTTTCGGCATATGTATGTTACTTATAAGAGCTTTTGTATGGTACCTCAATGGGCATATGTATTGTTCTTATATGGGTATATGTATGACACTTATATGGGATTGAGTATGGTGGTACCTTTATGGGTATGTGTTTGGTACTTATGTACTTACGTACCTCTATGGTACTTACGTACCTTTTACCTTACACAGACAGTCATCCGTATTTTATAGATATAGAAGATAGACAATGATTAAATCAAGTAATAAAAACTTGACCAGCGGACGAAGACAAAGATGGGGTACATACAGCCCGCCGCCTGCAAAGAATCCGAGCCCTGGCGAAATCGTCATTTTTCACAAAACTCAAAATCAAAACCAGCCATAGAATCGTTTTGAAAATGGTACCATTGTGTTTACCACAGCAATTTACCTTTTTTTCTATAAAGTCTTTCTTTGCTAATTTTAAATATTAACGCCTATACAGCCATATTTACTGAGATACAGCCACGTCAAATATAAAAAATATCATCGTGTTTTCTCAACAAATTACTAAGGAAAATCAATTGTAAAAAATGTAATAATGATCAAATTGAGCTAAATAATAAATGGATAATCAAAATAACATTATATCTATATTCCTCATGTATTTAGTGACTAATATGCATGGTGCGTATATGGGCATATGTATGCTACTTATAAAGGCATTTGTATGGTACCTATATTGGCATATGAATGGGTACTTATATGGGCATTTATGGTACTTATAAGGGCATATGTATGGTAGTTATAAGGGTATATGTATGATACTTATAAGAACATATGTATTGTTCTTATAAGGACATAAGTATGGTACCTTTTTCGGCATATGTATGTTACTTAGAAGAGCTTTTGTATGGTACTTCAATGGGCATATGTATTGTTCTTATATGGGCATATGTATGACACATATATGGGATTGAGTATGGTGGTACCTTTATGGGTATGTGTTTGGTACTAATGTACTTACGTACCTCTATGGTACTTACGTACCTTTTACCTTACACAGACAATCATCCGTATTTTATAGATATAGAAGATAGACGATGATTAAATCAAGTAATAAAAACTTGACCAGCGGACGACGACAAAGATGGGGTACATACAGCCCGCCGCCTGCAAATAATCCGAGCCCTGGCGAAATCGTCATTTTTCACAAAACTCAAAATCAAAACCAGCCATAGAATCGTTTTGAAAATGGTACCATTGTGTTTACCACAGCAATTTACCTTTCTTTCTGTAAAGTCTTTCTTTGCTAATTTTAAATATTAACGCCTATACAGCCATATTTTCTGAGATACAGCCACCTCATATATAAAAAATATCATCGTGTTTTCTCAACAAATTACTAAGGAAAATCAATTGTAAAAAATTTAATAATGATCAAATTGAGCTAAATAATAAATGGATAATCAAAATAACATTATACCTATATTCCCCGTGTATTTAGAGACTACTATGCATGGTGCGTATATGGGCATATGTATGCTACTTATAAAGGCATTTGTATGGTACTTATATTGGCATATGAATGGGTACTTATATGGGCATTTATGGCACTTATAAGGGCAAATATGTATGGTAGTTATAAGGGTATATGTATGATACTTATAAGAACATATGTATTGTTCTTATAAGGGCATAAGTATGGTACCTTTTTGGGCATATGTATGTTACTTATAAGAGCTTTTGTATGGTACCTCAATGGGCATATGTATTGTTCTTATATGGGCATATGTATGACACTTATATGGGATTGAGTATGGTGGTACCTTTATGGGTATGTGTTTGGTACTTATGTACTTGCGTACCTCTATGGTACTTACGTACCTTTTACCTTACACAGACAGTCATCCGTATTTTATAGATATAGAAGATAGACAATGATTAAATCAAGTAATAAAAACTTGACCAGCGGACGAAGACAAAGATGGGGTACATACAGCCAGCCGCCTGCAAAGAATCCGAGCCCTGGCGAAATCGTCATTTTTCACAAAACTCAAAATCAAAACCAGCCATAGAATCGTTTTGAAAATGGAACCATTGTGTTTACCACAGCAATTTACCTTTCTCTCTATAAAGTATTTCTTTGCTAATTTTATATATTAACGCCTATACAGCCATATTTACTGAGATACAGCCACCTCAAATATCAAAAATATCATCGTGTTTTCTCAACAAATTACTAAGGAAAATCAATTGTAAAAAATGTAATAATCATCAAATTGAGCTAAATAATAAATGGATAATCAAAATAACATTATATCTATATTCCTCATGTATTTTGAGACTACTATGCATGGTGCGTATATGGGCTTATGTATGCTACTTATAAAGGCATTTGTATGGTACCTATATTGGCATATGAATAGGTACTTATATGGGCATTTATGGTACTTATAAGGGCATATGTATGGTAGTTATAAGGGTATATGTATGATACTTATAAGAACATATGTATTGTTCTTATAAGGGCATAAGTATGGTACCTTTTTGGGCATATGTATGTTACTTATAAGAGCTTTTGTATGGTACCTCAATGGGCATATGTATTGTTCTTATATGGGCATATGTATGACACTTATATGGGATTGAGTATGGTGGTACCTTTATGGGTATGTGTTTGGTACTTATGTACTTGCGTACCTCTATGGTACTTACGTACCTTTTACCTTACACAGACAGTCATCCGTATTTTATAGATATAGAAGATAGACAATGATTAAATCAAGTAATAAAAACTTGACCAGCGGACGAAGACAAAGATGGGGTACATACAGCCCGCCGCCTGCAAAGAATCCGAGCCCTGGCGAAATCGTCATTTTTCACAAAACTCAAAATCAAAACCAGCCATAGAATCGTTTTGAAAATGGTACCATTGTGTTTACCACAGCAATTTACCTTTCTTTCTATAAAGTATTTCTTTGCTAATTTTAAATATTTACGCCTATACAGCCATATTTACTGAGATACAGCCACCTCAAATATCAAAAATATCATCGTGTTTTCTCAACAAATTACTAAGAAAAATCAATTGTAAAAAATGTAATAATCATCAAATTGAGCTAAATAATAAATGGATAATCAAAATAACATTATATCTATATTCCTCATGTATTTAGAGACTACTATGCATGGTGTGTATATGGGCTTATGTATGCTACTTATAAAGGCATTTGTATGGTACCTATATTGGCATATGAATAGGTACTTATATGGGCATTTATGGTACTTATAAGGGCATATGTATGGTAGTTATAAGGGTATATGTATGATACTTATAAGAACATATGTATTGTTCTTATAAGGGCATAAGTATGGTACCTTTTTGGGCATCTGTATGTTACTTATAAGAGCTTTTGTATGGTACCTCAATGGGCATATGTATTGTTCTTATATGGGCATATGTATTGTTCTTATATGGGCATATGTATGACACTTATATGGGATTGAGTATGGTGGTACCTTTATGGGTATGTGTTTGGTACTTATGTACTTGCGTACCTCTATGGCACTTACGTACCTTTTACCTTACACAGACAGTCATCCGTATTTTATAGATATAGAAGATAGACAATGATTAAATCAAGTAATAAAAACTTGACCAGCGGACGAAGACAAAGATGGGGTACATACAGCCCGCCGCCTGCAAAGAATCCGAGCCCTGGCGAAATCGTTATTTTTCAAAAAACTCAAAATCAAAACCAGCCATAGAATCGTTTTGAAAATGGTACCATTGTGTTTACCACAGCAATTTACCTTTCTTTCTGTAAAGTCTTTCTTTGCTAATTTTAAATATTAACGCCTATACAGCCATATTTACTGAGATACAGCCACCTCAAATATAAAAAATATCATCGTGTTTTCTCAACAAATTACTAAGGAAAATCAATTGTAAAAAATGTAATAATCATCAAATTGAGCTAAATAATAAATGGATAATCAAAATAATATTATATCTATATTCTTCATGTATTTAGAGACTACTATGCATGGTGCGTATATGGGCTTATGTATGCTACTTATAAAGGCATTTGTATGGTACCTATATTGGCATATGAATAGGTACTTATATGGGCATTTATGGTACTTATAAGGGCATATGTATGGTAGTTATAAGGGTATATGTATGATACTTATAAGAACATATGTATTGTTCTTATAAGGGCATAAGTATGGTACCTTTTTGGGCATATGTATGTTACTTATAAGAGCTTTTGTATGGTACCTCAATGGGCATATGTATTGTTCTTATATGGGCATATGTATGACACTTATATGGGATTGAGTATGGTGGTACCTTTATGGGTATGTGTTTGGTACTTATGTACTTGCGTACCTCTATGGTACTTACGTACCTTTTACCTTACACAGACAGTCATCCGTATTTTATAGATATAGAAGATAGACAATGATTAAATCAAGTAATAAAAACTTGACCAGCGGACGAAGACAAAGATGGGGTACATACAGCCCGCCGCCTGCAAAGAATCCGAGCCCTGGCGAAATCGTCATTTTTCACAAAACTCAAAATCAAAACCAGCCATAGAATCGTTTTGAAAATGGTACCATTGTGTTTACCACAGTAATTTACCTTTCTCTCTATAAAGTCTTTCTTTGCTAATTTTAAATATTAACGCCTATACAGCCATATTTTCTGAGATACAGCCACCTCAAATATAAAAAATATCATCGTGTTTTCTCAACAAATTACTAAGGAAAATCAATTGTAAAAAATTTAATAATGATCAAATTGAGCTAAATAATAAATGGATAATCAAAATAACATTATACCTATATTCCTCGTGTATTTAGAGACTACTATGCATGGTGCGTATATGGGCATATGTATGCTACTTATAAAGGCATTTGTATGGTACTTATATTGGCATATGAATGGGTACTTATATGGGCATTTATGGCACTTATAAGGGCAAATATGTATGGTAGTTATAAGGGTATATGTATGATACTTATAAGAACATATGTATTGTTCTTATAAGGGCATAAGTATGGTACCTTTTTGGGCATATGTATGTTACTTATAAGAGCTTTTGTATGGTACCTCAATGGGCATATGTATTGTTCTTATATGGGCATATGTATGACACTTATATGGGATTGAGTATGGTGGTACCTTTATGGGTATGTGTTTGGTACTTATGTACTTACGTACCTCTATGGTACTTACGTACCTTTTACCTTACACAGACAGTCATCCGTATTTTATAGATATAGAAGATAGACAATGATTAAATCAAGTAATAAAAACTTGACCAGCGGACGAAGACAAAGATGGGGTACATACAGCCAGCCGCCTGCAAAGAATCCGAGCCCTGGCGAAATCGTCATTTTTCACAAAACTCAAAATCAAAACCAGCCATAGAATCGTTTTGAAAATGGTACCATTGTGTTTACCACAGCAATTTACCTTTCTTTCTGTAAAGTCTTTCTTTGCTAATTTTAAATATTAACGCCTATACAGCCATATTTACTGAGATACAGCCACCTCAAATATCAAAAATATCATCGTGTTTTCTCAACAAATTACTAAGGAAAATCAATTGTAAAAAATGTAATAATCATCAAATTGAGCTAAATAATAAATGGATAATCAAAATAACATTATATCTATATTCCTCATGTATTTAGAGACTACTATACATGGTGCGTATATGGGCTTATGTATGCTACTTATAAAGGCATTTGTATGGTACTTATATTGGCATATGAATAGGTACTTATATGGGCATTTATGGTACTTATAAGGGCATATGTATGGTAGTTATAAGGGTATATGTATGATACTTATAAGAACATATGTATTGTTCTTATAAGGGCATAAGTATGGTACCTTTTTGGGCATATGTATGTTACTTATAAGAGCTTTTGTATGGTACCTCAATGGGCATATGTATTGTTCTTATATGGGCATATGTATGACACTTATATGGGATTGAGTATGGTGGTACCTTTATGGGTATGTGTTTGGTACTTATGTACTTGCGTACCTCTATGGTACTTACGTACCTTTTACCTTACACAGACAGTCATCCGTATTTTATAGATATAGAAGATAGACAATGATTAAATCAAGTAATAAAAACTTGACCAGCGGACGAAGACAAAGATGGGGTACATACAGCCAGCCGCCTGCAAAGAATCCGAGCCCTGGCGAAATCGTCATTTTTCACAAAACTCAAAATCAAAACCAGCCATAGAATCGTTTTGAAAATGGTACCATTGTGTTTACCACAGTAATTTACCTTTCTCTCTATAAAGTATTTCTTTGCTAATTTTAAATATTAACGCCTATACAGCCATATTTACTGAGATACAGCCACCTCAAATATCAAAAATATCATCGTGTTTTCTCAACAAATAACTAAGGAAAATCAATTGTAAAAAATGTAATAATCATCAAATTGAGCTAAATAATAAATGGATAATCAAAATAACATTATATCTATATTCCTCATGTATTTAGAGACTACTATGCATGGTGCGTATATGGGCTTATGTATGCTACTTATAAAGGCATTTGTATGGTACCTATATTGACATATGAATAGGTACTTATATGGGCATTTATGGTACTTATAAAGGCATATGTATGGTAGTTATAAGGGTATATGTATGATACTTATAAGAACATATGTATTGTTCTTGTAAGGGCATAAGTATGGTACCTTTTTGGGCATATGTATGTTACTTATAAGAGCTTTTGTATGGTACCTCAATGGGCATAGGTATTGTTCTTATATGGGCATATGTATGACACTTATATGGGATTGAGTATGGTGGTACCTTTATGGTTATGTGTTTGGTACTTATGTACTTGCGTACCTCTATGGTACTTACGTACCTTTTACCTTACACAGACAGTCATCCGTATTTTATAGATATAGAAGATAGACAATGATTAAATCAAGTAATAAAAACTTGACCAGCGGACGAAGACAAAGATGGGGTACATACAGCCCGCCGCCTGCAAAGAATCCAAGCCCTGGCGAAATCGTCATTTTTCACAAAACTCAAAATCAAAACCAGCCATAGAATCGTTTTGAAAATGGTACCATTGTGTTTACCACAGCAATTTACCTTTCTTTCTATAAAGTATTTCTTTGCTAATTTTAAATATTAACGCCTATACAGCCATATTTACTGAGATACAGCCACCTCAAATATAAAAAATATCATCGTGTTTTCTCAACAAATTACTAAGGAAAATCAATTGTAAAAAATGTAATAATGATCAAATTGAGCTAAATAATAAATGGATAATCAAAATAACATTATATCTATATTCCTCATGTATTTAGAGACTACTATACATGGTGCGTATATGGGCTTATGTATGCTACTTATAAAGGCATTTGTATGGTACTTATATTGGCATATGAATAGGTACTTATATGGGCATTTATGGTACTTATAAGGGCATATGTATGGTAGTTATAAGGGTATATGTATGATACTTATAAGAACATATGTATTGTTCTTATAAGGGCATAAGTATGGTACCTTTTTGGGCATATGTATGTTACTTATAAGAGCTTTTGTATGGTACCTCAATGGGCATATGTATTGTTCTTATATGGGCATATGTATGACACTTACATGGGATTGAGTATGGTGGTACCTTTATGGGTATGTGTTTGGTACTTATGTACTTGCGTACCTCTATGGTACTTATGTACCTTTTACCTTACACAGACAGTCATCCGTATTTTATAGATATAGAAGATAGACAATGATTAAATCAAGTAATAAAAACTTGACCAGCGGACGAAGACAAAGATGGGGTACATACAGCCAGCCGCCTGCAAAGAATCCGAGCCCTGGCGAAATCGTCATTTTTCACAAAACTCAAAATCAAAACCAGCCATAGAATCGTTTTGAAAATGGTACCATTGTGTTTACCACAGCAATTTACCTTTCTCTCTATAAAGTATTTCTTTGCTAATTTTAAATATTAACGCCTATACAGCCATATTTACTGAGATACAGCCACCTCAAATATCAAAAATATCATCGTGTTTTCTCAACAAATTACTAAGGAAAATCAATTGTAAAAAATGTAATAATCATCAAATTGAGCTAAATAATAAATGGATAATCAAAATAACATTATATCTATATTCCTCATGTATTTAGAGACTACTATACATGGTGCGTATATGGGCTTATGTATGCTACTTATAAAGGCATTTGTATGGTACTTATATTGGCATATGAATAGGTACTTATATGGGCCTTTATGGTACTTATAAGGGCATATGTA
>NC_091204.1:8698189-8731535 GCF_040958095.1 Procambarus clarkii
CCATAGAGGTACGTAAGTACATAAGTACCAAACACATACCCATAAAGGTACCACCATACTCAATCCCATATAAGTGTCATACATATGCCCATATAAGAACAATACATATGCCCATTGAGGTACCATACAAAAGCTCTTATAAGTAACATACATATGCCGAAAAAGGTACCATACTTATGCCCTTATAAGAACAATACATATGTTCTTATAAGTATCATACATATACCCTTATAACTACCATACATATGCCCTTATAGGTACCATAAATGCCCATATAAGTACCCATTCATATGCCAATATAGGTACCATACAAATGCCTTTATAAGTAGCATACATATGCCCATATACGCACCATGCATAGTAGTCTCTAAATACATGAGGAATATAGATATAATGTTATTTTGATTATCCATTTATTATTTAGCTCAATTTGATCATTATTACATTTTTTACAATTGATTTTCCTTAGTAATTTGTTGAGAAAACACGATGATATTTTTGATATTTGAGGTGGCTGTATCTCAGTAAATATGGCTGTATAGGCGTTAATATTTAAATTAGCAAAGAAAGACTTTACAGAAAGAAAGGTAAATTGCTGTGGTAAACACAATGGTACCATTTTCACAACGATTCTATGGCTGGTTTTGATTTTGAGTTTTGTGAAAAATGACGATTTCGCCAGGGCTCGGATTCTTTGCAGGCGGCGGGCTGTATGTACCCCATCTTTGTCTTCGTCCGCTGGTCAAGTTTTTATTACTTGATTTAATCATTGTCTATCTTCTATATCTATAAAATACGGATGACTGTCTGTGTAAGGTAAAAGGTACGTAAGTACCATAGAGGTACGTAAGTACATAAGTACCAAACACATACCCATAAAGGTACCACCATACTCAATCCCATATAAGTGTCATACATATGCCCATATAAGAACAATACATATGCCCATTGAGGTACCATACAAAAGCTCTTATAAGTAACATACATATGCCGAAAAAGGTACCATACTTATGCCCTTATAAGAACAATACATATGTTCTTATAAGTATCATACATATACCCTTATAACTACCATACATATGCCCTTATAAGTACCATAAATGCCCATATAAGTACCCATTCATATGCCAATATAGGTACCATACAAATGCCTTTATAAGTAGCATACATATGCCCATATACGCACCATGCATAGTAGTCTCTAAATACATGAGGAATATAGATATAATGTTATTTTGATTATCCATTTATTATTTAGCTCAATTTGATCATTATTACATTTTTTACAATTGATTTTCCTTAGTAATTTGTTGAGAAAACACGATGATATTTTTGATATTTGAGGTGGCTGTATCTCAGTAAATATGGCTGTATAGGCGTTAATATTTAAAATTAGCAAAGAAAGACTTTACAGAAAGAAAGGTAAATTGCTGTGGTAAACACAATGGTACCATTTTCACAACGATTCTATGGCTGGTTTTGATTTTGAGTTTTGTGAAAAATGAAGATTTCGACAGGGCTCGGATTCTTTGCAGGCGGCGGGCTGTATGTACCCCATCTTTGTCTTCGTCCGCTGGTCAAGTTTTTATACTTGATTTAATCATTGTCTATCTTCTATATCTATAAAATACGGATGACTGTCTGTGTAAGGTAAAAGGTACGTAAGTACCATAGAGGTACGTAAGTACATAAGTACCAAACACATACCCATAAAGGTACCACCATACTCAATCCCATATAAGTGTCATACATATGCCCATATAAGAACAATACATATGCCCATTGAGGTACCATACAAAAGCTCTTATAAGTAACATACATATGCCGAAAAAGGTACCATACTTATGCCCTTATAAGAACAATACATATGTTCTTATAAGTATCATACATATACCCTTATAACTACCATACATATGCCCTTATAAGTACCATAAATGCCCATATAAGTACCCATTCATATGCCAATATAGGTACCATACAAATGCCTTTATAAGTAGCATACATATGCCCATATACGCACCATGCATAGTAGTCTCTAAATACATGAGGAATATAGATATAATGTTATTTTGATTATCCATTTATTATTTAGCTCAATTTGATCATTATTACATTTTTTACAATTGATTTTCCTTAGTAATTTGTTGAGAAAACACGATGATATTTTTGATATTTGAGGTGGCTGTATCTCAGTAAATATGGCTGTATAGGCGTTAATATTTAAAATTAGCAAAGAAAGACTTTACAGAAAGAAAGGTAAATTGCTGTGGTAAACACAATGGTACCATTTTCACAACGATTCTATGGCTGGTTTTGATTTTGAGTTTTGTGAAAAATGACGATTTCGCCAGGGCTCGGATTCTTTGCAGGCGGCGGGCTGTATGTACCCCATCTTTGTCTTCGTCCGCTGGTCAAGTTTTTATTACTTGATTTAATCATTGTCTATCTTCTATATCTATAAAATACGGATGACTGTCTGTGTAAGGTAAAAGGTACGTAAGTACCATAGAGGTACGTAAGTACATAAGTACCAAACACATACCCATAAAGGTACCACCATACTCAATCCCATATAAGTGTCATACATATGCCCATATAAGAACAATACATATGCCCACTTGAGGTACCATACAAAAGCTCTTATAAGTAACATACATATGCCGAAAAAGGTACCATACTTATGCCCTTATAAGAACAATACATATGTTCTTATAAGTATCATACATATACCCTTATAACTACCATACATATGCCCTTATAAGTACCATAAATGCCCATATAAGTACCCATTCATATGCCAATATAGGTACCATACAAATGCCTTTATAAGTAGCATACATATGCCCATATACGCACCATGCATAGTAGTCTCTAAATACATGAGGAATATAGATATAATGTTA
Source organism: Procambarus clarkii (assembly GCF_040958095.1). Lineage (NCBI taxonomy): Eukaryota > Metazoa > Arthropoda > Malacostraca > Decapoda > Cambaridae > Procambarus > Procambarus clarkii. The sequence goes on from NC_091204.1 coordinate 8,701,093, forward strand.
TTTTGATTATCCATTTATTATTTAGCTCAATTTGATCATTATTACATTTTTTACAATTGATTTTCCTTAGTAATTTGTTGAGAAAACACGATGATATTTTTGATATTTGAGGTGGCTGTATCTCAGTAAATATGGCTGTATAGGCGTTAATATTTAAAATTAGCAAAGAAAGACTTTACAGAAAGAAAGGTAAATTGCTGTGGTAAACACAATGGTACCATTTTCAAAACGATTCTATGGCTGGTTTTGATTTTGAGTTTTGTGAAAAATGACGATTTCGACAGGGCTCGGATTCTTTGCAGGCGGCGGGCTGTATGTACCCCATCTTTGTCTTCGTCCGCTGGTCAAGTTTTTATTACTTGATTTAATCATTGTCTATCTTCTATATCTATAAAATACGGATGACTGTCTGTGTAAGGTAAAAGGTACGTAAGTACCATAGAGGTACGTAAGTACATAAGTACCAAACACATACCCATAAAGGTACCACCATACTCAATCCCATATAAGTGTCATACATATGCCCATATAAGAACAATACATATGCCCATTGAGGTACCATACAAAAGCTCTTATAAGTAACATACATATGCCGAAAAAGGTACCATACTTATGCCCTTATAAGAACAATACATATGTTCTTATAAGTATCATACATATACCCTTATAACTACCATACATATGCCCTTATAAGTACCATAAATGCCCATATAAGTACCCATTCATATGCCAATATAGGTACCATACAAATGCCTTTATAAGTAGCATACATATGCCCATATACGCACCATGCATAGTAGTCTCTAAATACATGAGGAATATAGATATAATGTTATTTTGATTATCCATTTATTATTTAGCTCAATTTGATCATTATTACATTTTTTACAATTGATTTTCCTTAGTAATTTGTTGAGAAAACACGATGATATTTTTGATATTTGAGGTGGCTGTATCTCAGTAAATATGGCTGTATAGGCGTTAATATTTAAAATTAGCAAAGAAAGACTTTATAGAAAGAAAGGTAAATTGCTGTGGTAAACACAATGGTACCATTTTCAAAACGATTCTATGGCTGGTTTTGATTTTGAGTTTTGTGAAAAATGACGATTTCGCCAGGGCTCGGATTCTTTGCAGGCGGCGGGCTGTATGTACCCCATCTTTGTCTTCGTCCGCTGGTCAAGTTTTTATTACTTGATTTAATCATTGTCTATCTTCTATATCTATAAAATACGGATGACTGTCTGTGTAAGGTAAAAGGTACGTAAGTACCATAGAGGTATGTAAGTACATAAGTACCAAACACATACCCATAAAGGTACCACCATACTCAATCCCATATAAGTGTCATACATATGCCCATATAAGAACAATACATATGCCCATTGAGGTACCATACAAAAGCTCTTATAAGTAACATACATATGCCGAAAAAGGTACCATACTTATGCCCTTATAAGAACAATACATATGTTCTTATAAGTATCATACATATACCCTTATAACTACCATACATATGCCCTTATAAGTACCATAAATGCCCATATAAGTACCCATTCATATGCCAATATAGGTACCATACAAATGCCTTTATAAGTAGCATACATATGCCCATATACGCACCATGCATAGTAGTCTCTAAATACATGAGGAATATAGATATAATGTTATTTTGATTATCCATTTATTATTTAGCTCAATTTGATCATTATTACATTTTTTACAATTGATTTTCCTTAGTAATTTGTTGAGAAAACACGATGATATTTTTGATATTTGAGGTGGCTGTATCTCAGTAAATATGGCTGTATAGGCGTTAATATTTAAAATTAGCATAGAAAGACTTTACAGAGAGAAAGGTAAATTGCTGTGGTAAACACAATGGTACCATTTACAAAACGATTCTATGGCTGGTTTTTATTTTGAGTTTGTGAAAAATGACGATTTCGCCAGGGCTCGGATTCTTTGCAGGCGGCGGGCTGTATGTACCCCATCTTTGTCTTCGTCCGCTGGTCAAGTTTTTATTACTTGATTTAATCATTGTCTATCTTCTATATCTATAAAATACGGATGACTGTCTGTGTAAGGTAAAAGGTACGTAAGTACCATAGAGGTTTGTAAGTACATAAGTACCAAACACATACCCATAAAGGTACCACCATACTCAATCCCATATAAGTGTCATATATATGCCCATATAAGAACAATACATATGCCCACTGAGGTACCATACAAAAGCTCTTATAAGTAACATACATATGCCGAAAAAGGTACCATACTTATGCCCTTATAAGAACAATACATATGTTCTTATAAGTATCATACATATACCCTTATAACTACCATACATATGCCCTTATAGGTACCATAAATGCCCATATAAGTACCCATTCACATGCCAATATAGGTACCATACAAATGCCTTTATAAGTAGCATACATATGCCCATATACGCACCATGCATAGTAGTCTCTAAATACATGAGGAATATAGATATAATGTTATTTTGATTATCCATTTATTATTTAGCTCAATTTGATCATTATTACATTTTTTACAATTGATTTTCCTTAGTAATTTGTTGAGAAAACACGATGATATTTTTGATATTTGAGGTGGCTCTATCTCAGTAAATATGGCTGTATAGGCGTTAATATTTAAATTAGCAAAGAAAGACTTTACAGAAAGAAAGGTAAATTGCTGTGATAAACACAATGGTACCATTTTCACAACGATTCTATGGCTGGTTTTGATTTTGAGTTTTGTGAAAAATGACGATTTCGACAGGGCTCGGATTCTTTGCAGGCGGCGGGCTGTATGTACCCCATCTTTGTCTTCGTCCGCTGGTCAAGTTTTTATTACTTGATTTAATCATTGTCTATCTTCTATATCTATAAAATACGGACGACTGTCTGTGTAAGGTAAAAGGTACGTAAGTACCATAGAGGTACGTAAGTACATAATTACCAAACACATACCCATAAAGGAACCACCATACTCAATCCCATATAAGTGTCATACATATGCCCATATAAGAACAATACATATGCCCACTGAGGTACCATACAAAAGCTCTTATAAGTAACATACATATGCCGAAAAAGGTACCATACTTATGCCCTTATAAGAACAATACATATGTTCTTATAAGTATCATACATATACCCTTATAACTACCATACATATGCCCTTATAAGTACCATAAATGCCCATATAAGTACCCATTCATATGCCAATATAGGTACCATACAAATGCCTTTATAAGTAGCATACATATGCCCATATACGCACCATGCATAGTAGTCTCTAAATACATGAGGAATATAGATATAATGTTATTTTGATTATCCATTTATTATTTAGCTCAATTTGATCATTATTACATTTTTTACAATTGATTTTCCTTAGAAATTTGTTGAGAAAACACGATGATATTTTTGATATTTGAGGTGGCTGTATCTCAGTAAATATGGCTGTATAGGCGTTAATATTTAAAATTAGCAAAGAAAGACTTTACAGAAAGAAAGGTAAATTGCTGTGGTAAACACAATGGTACCATTTTCAAAACGATTCTATGGCTGGTTTTGATTTTGAGTTTTGTGAAAAATGACGATTTCGCCAGGGCTCGGATTCTTTGCAGGCGGCGGGCTGTATGTACCCCATCTTTGTCTTCGTCCGCTGGTCAAGTTTTGTATTACTTGATTTAATCATTGTCTATCTTCTATATCTATAAAATACGGATGACTGTCTGTGTAAGGTAAAAGGTACGTAAGTACCATAGAGGTACGTAAGTACATAAGTACCAAACACATACCCATAAAGGTACCACCATACTCAATCCCATATAAGTGTCATACATATGCCCATATAAGAACAATACATATGCCCATTGAGGTACCATACAAAAGCTCTTATAAGTAACATACATATGCCGAAAAAGGTACCATACTTATGCCCTTATAAGAACAATACATATGTTCTTATAAGTATCATACATATACCCTTATAACTACCATACATATGCCCTTATAAGTACCATAAATGCCCATATAAGTACCCATTCATATGCCAATATAGGTACCATACAAATGCCTTTATAAGTAGCATACATATGCCCATATACGCACCATGCATAGTAGTCTCTAAATACATGAGGAATATAGATATAATGTTATTTTGATTATCCATTTATTATTTAGCTCAATTTGATCATTATTACATTTTTTACAATTGATTTTCCTTAGTAATTTGTTGAGAAAACACGATGATATTTTTGATATTTGAGGTGGCTGTATCTCAGTAAATATGGCTGTATAGGCGTTAATATTTAAAATTAGCAAAGAAAGACTTTACAGAGAAGAAAGGTAAATTGCTGTGGTAAACACAATGGTACCATTTTCACAAACGATTCTATGGCTGGTTTTGATTTTGAGTTTTGTGAAAAATGACGATTTCGCCAGGGCTCGGATTCTTTGCAGGCGGCGGGCTGTATGTACCCCATCTTTGTCTTCGTCCGCTGGTCAAGTTTTTATTACTTGATTTAATCATTGTCTATCTTCTATATCTATAAAATACGGATGACTGTCTGTGTAAGGTAAAAGGTACGTAAGTACCATAGAGGTATGTAAGTACATAAGTACCAAACACATACCCATAAAGGTACCACCATACTCAATCCCATATAAGTGTCATACATATGCCCATATAAGAACAATACATATGCCCATTGAGGTACCATACAAAAGCTCTTATAAGTAACATACATATGCCGAAAAAGGTACCATACTTATGCCCTTATAAGAACAATACATATGTTCTTATAAGTATCATACATATACCCTTATAACTACCATACATATGCCCTTATAAGTACCATAAATGCCCATATAAGTACCCATTCATATGCCAATATAGGTACCATACAAATGCCTTTATAAGTAGCATACATATGCCCATATACGCACCATGCATAGTAGTCTCTAAATACATGAGGAATATAGATATAATGTTATTTTGATTATCCATTTATTATTTAGCTCAATTTGATCATTATTACATTTTTTACAATTGATTTTCCTTAGTAATTTGTTGAGAAAACACGATGATATTTTTGATATTTGAGGTGGCTGTATCTCAGTAAATATGGCTGTATAGGCGTTAATATTTAAAATTAGCAAAGAAAGACTTTACAGAAAGAAAGGTAAATTGCTGTGGTAAACACAATGGTACCATTTTCAAAACGATTCTATGGCTGGTTTTGATTTTGAGTTTTGTGAAAAATGACGATTTCGCCAGGGCTCGGATTCTTTGCAGGCGGCGGGCTGTATGTACCCCATCTTTGTCTTCGTCCGCTGGTCAAGTTTTTATTACTTGATTTAATCATTGTCTATCTTCTATATCTATAAAATACGGATGACTGTCTGTGTAAGGTAAAAGGTACGTAAGTACCATAGAGGTACGTAAGTACATAAGTACCAAACACATACCCATAAAGGTACCACCATACTCAATCCCATATAAGTGTCATACATATGCCCATATAAGAACAATACATATGCCCATTGAGGTACCATACAAAAGCTCTTATAAGTAACATACATATGCCGAAAAAGGTACCATACTTATGCCCTTATAAGAACAATACATATGTTCTTATAAGTATCATACATATACCCTTATAACTACCATACATATGCCCTTATAAGTACCATAAATGCCCATATAAGTACCCATTCATATGCCAATATAGGTACCATACAAATGCCTTTATAAGTAGCATACATATGCCCATATACGCACCATGCATAGTAGTCTCTAAATACATGAGGAATATAGATATAATGTTATTTTGATTATCCATTTATTATTTAGCTCAATTTGATCATTATTACATTTTTTACAATTGATTTTCCTTAGTAATTTGTTGAGAAAACACGATGATATTTTTGATATTTGAGGTGGCTGTATCTCAGTAAATATGGCTGTATAGGCGTTAATATTTAAAATTAGCAAAGAAAGACTTTACAGAAATAAAGGTAAATTGCTGTGGTAAACACAATGGTACCATTTTCACAACGATTCTATGGCTGGTTTTGATTTTGAGTTTTGTGAAAAATGACGATTTCGACAGGGCTCGGATTCTTTGCAGGCGGCGGGCTGTATGTACCCCATCTTTGTCTTCGTCCGCTGGTCAAGTTTTTATTACTTGATTTAATCATTGTCTATCTTCTATATCTATAAAATACGGATGACTGTCTGTGTAAGGTAAAAGGTACGTAAGTACCATAGAGGTACGTAAGTACATAAGTACCAAACACATACCCATAAAGGTAACCACCATACTCAATCCCATATAAGTGTCATACATATGCCCATATAAGAACAATACATATGCCCACTTGAGGTACCATACAAAAGCTCTTATAAGTAACATACATATGCCGAAAAAGGTACCATACTTATGCCCTTATAAGAACAATACATATGTTCTTATAAGTATCATACATATACCCTTATAACTACCATACATATGCCCTTATAAGTACCATAAATGCCCATATAAGTACCCATTCATATGCCAATATAGGTACCATACAAATGCCTTTATAAGTAGCATACATATGCCCATATACGCACCATGCATAGTAGTCTCTAAATACATGAGGAATATAGATATAATGTTATTTTGATTATCCATTTATTATTTAGCTCAATTTGATCATTATTACATTTTTTACAATTGATTTTCCTTAGTAAATTTGTTGAGAAAACACGATGATATTTTTGATATTTGAGGTGGCTGTATCTCAGTAAATATGGCTGTATAGGCGTTAATATTTAAAATTAGCAAAGAAAGACTTTACAGAAAGAAAGGTAAATTGCTGTGGTAAACACAATGGTACCATTTTCAAAACGATTCTATGGCTGGTTTTGATTTTGAGTTTTGTGAAAAATGACGATTTCGACAGGGCTCGGATTCTTTGCAGGCGGCGGGCTGTATGTACCCCATCTTTGTCTTCGTCCGCTGGTCAAGTTTTGTTACTTGATTTAATCATTGTCTATCTTCTATATCTATAAAATACGGATGACTGTCTGTGTAAGGTAAAAGGTACGTAAGTACCATAGAGGTACGTAAGTACATAAGTACCAAACACATACCCATAAAGGTACCACCATACTCAATCCCATATAAGTGTCATACATATGCCCATATAAGAACAATACATATGCCCATTGAGGTACCATACAAAAGCTCTTATAAGTAACATACATATGCCGAAAAAGGTACCTATACTTATGCTCTTATAAGAACAATACATATGTTCTTATTAAGTATCATTCATATACCCTTATAACTACCATACATATGCCCTTATAAGTACCATAAATGCCCATATAAGTACCCATTCATATGCCAATATAGGTACCATACAAATGCCTTTATAAGTAGCACACATATGCCCATATACGCACCATGCATAGTAGTCTCTAAATACATGAGGAATATAGATATAATGTTATTTTTAATTATCCATTTATTATTTAGCTCAATTTGATCATTATTACATTTTTTACAATTGATTTTCCTTAGTAATTTGTTGAGAAAACACGATGATATTTTTGATATTTGAGGTGGCTCTATCTCAGTAAATATGGCTGTATAGGCGTTAATATTTTAAATTAGCAAAGAAAGACTTTACAGAAAGAAAAGTAAATTGCAGTGATAAACACAATGGTACCATTTTCACAACGATTCTATGGCTGGTTTTGATTTTGAGTTTTGTGAAAAATGACGATTTCGACAGGGCTCGGATTCTTTGCAGGCGGCGGGCTGTATGTACCCCATCTTTGTCTTCGTCCGCTGGTCAAGTTTTTATTACTTGATTTAATCATTGTCTATCTTCTATATCTATAAAATACGGACGACTGTCTGTGTAAGGTAAAAGGTACGTAAGTACCATAGAGGTACGTAAGTACCTCTATGGTACTTACGTAAGGTACCATGTAAGGTACCATTTTCACAACGATTCTATGGCTGGTTTTGATTTTGAGTTTTGTGAAAAATGACGATTTCGACAGGGCTCGGATTCTTTGCAGGCGGCGGGCTGTATGTACCCCATCTTTGTCTTCGTCCGCTGGTCAAGTTTTTATTACTTGATTTAATCATTGTCTATCTTCTATATCTATAAAATACGGACGACTGTCTGTGTAAGGTAAAAGGTACGTAAGTACCATAGAGGTACGTAAGTACATAATTACCAAACACATACCCATACAGGAACCACCATACTCAATCCCATATAAGTGTCATACATATGCCCATATAAGAACAATACATATGCCCACTGAGGTACCATACAAAAGCTCTTATAAGTAACATACATATGCCGAAAAAGGTACCATACTTATGCCCTTATAAGAACAATACATATGTTCTTATAAGTATCATACATATACCCTTATAACTACCATACATATGCCCTTATAAGTACCATAAATGCCCATATAAGTACCCATTCATATGCCAATATAGGTACCATACAAATGCCTATATAAGTAGCATACATATGCCCATATACGCACCATGCATAGTAGTCTCTAAATACATGAGGAATATAGATATAATGTTATTTTGATTATCCATTTATTATTTAGCTCAATTTGATCATTTATTACATTTTTTACAATTGATTTTCCTTAGTAATTTGTTGAGAAAACACGATGATATTTTTGATATTTGAGGTGGCTGTATCTCAGTAAATATGGCTGTATAGGCGTTAATATTTAAAATTAGCAAAGAAAGACTTTACAGAAAGAAAGGTAAATTGCTGTGGTAAACACAATGGTACCATTTTCAAAACGATTCTATGGCTGGTTTTGATTTTGAGTTTTGTGAAAAATGATGATTTCGCCAGGGCTCGGATTCTTTGCAGGCGGCGGGCTGTATGTACCCCATCTTTGTCTTCGTCCGCTGGTCAAGTTTTTATTACTTGATTTAATCATTGTCTATCTTCTATATCTATAAAATACGGATGACTGTCTGTGTAAGGTAAAAGGTACGTAAGTACCATAGAGGTATGTAAGTACATAAGTACCAAACACATACCCATAAAGGTACCACCATACTCAATCCCATATAAGTGTCATACATATGCCCATATAAGAACAATACATATGCCCATTGAGGTACCATACAAAAGCTCTTATAAGTAACATACATATGCCGAAAAAGGTACTATACTTATGCCCTTATAAGAACAATACATATGTTCTTATTAGTATCATTCATATACCCTTATAACTACCATACATATGCCCTTATAAGTACCATAAATGCCCATATAAGTACCCATTCATATGCCAATATAGGTACCATACAAATGCCTTTATAAGTAGCATACATATGCCCAAATACGCACCATTCATAGTAGTCTCTAAATACATGAGGAATATAGATATAATGTTATTTTGATTATCCATTTATTATTTAGCTCAATTTGATCATTATTACATTTTTTACAATTGATTTTCCTTAGTAATTTGTTGAGAAAACACGATGATATTTTTGATATTTGAGGTGGCTGTATCTCAGTAAATATGGCTGTATAGGCGTTAATATTTAAAATTAGCAAAGAAAGACTTTACAGAAAGAAAGGTAAATTGCTGTGGTAAACACAATGGTACCATTTTCAAAACGATTCTATGGCTGGTTTTGATTTTGAGTTTTGTGAAAAATGATGATTTCGCCAGGGCTCGGATTCTTTGCAGGCGGCGGGCTGTATGTACCCCATCTTTGTCTTCGTCCGCTGGTCAAGTTTTTATTACTTGATTTAATCATTGTCTATCTTCTATATCTATAAAATACGGATGACTGTCTGTGTAAGGTAAAAGGTACGTAAGTACCATAGAGGTATGTAAGTACATAAGTACCAAACACATACCCATAAAGGTACCACCATACTCAATCCCATATAAGTGTCATACATATGCCCATATAAGAACAATACATATGCCCATTGAGGTACCATACAAAAGCTCTTATAAGTAACATAGATATGCCCAAAAAGGTACCATACTTATGCCCTTATAAGAACAATACTTATGTTCTTATAAGTATCATACATATACCCTTATAACTACAATACATATGCCCTTATAAGTACAATACATGCCCTTATATAGTACCATTCATATGCCAATATAAGTACCATACAAATGCCTTTATAAGTAGCATACATATGCCCATATACGCACCATGCATAGTAGTCTCTAAATACATGAGGAATATAGATATAATGTTATTTTGATTATCCATTTATTATTTAGCTCAATTTGATCATTATTACATTTTTTACAATTGATTTTCTTTAGTAATTTGTTGAGAAAACACGATGATATTTTTGATATTTGAGGTGGCTGTATCTCAGTAAATATGGCTGTATAGGCGTTAATATTTAAAATTAGCATAGAAAGACTTTACAGAGAGAAAGGTAAATTGCTGTGGTAAACACAATGGTACCATTTACAAAACGATTCTATGGCTGGTTTTGATTTTGAGTTTTGAGAAAAATGACGATTTCGCCAGGGCTCGGATTCTTTGCAGGCGGCGGGATGTATGTACCCCATCTTTGTCTTCGTCTGCTGGTCAAGTTTTTATTACTTGATTTAATCATTGTCTATCTTCTATATCTATAAAATACGGATGACTGTCTGTGCATGGTAAAAGGTACGTAAGTACCATAGAGGTACGTAAGTACATAAGTACCAAACACATACCCTATAAAGGTACCAGCATACTCAATCCCATATAAGTGTCATACATATGCCCATATAAGAACAATACATATGCCCATTGAGGTACCATACAAAAGCTCTTATAAGTAACATACATATGCCGAAAAAGGTACTATACTTATGCCCTTATAAGAACAATACATATGTTCTTATTAGTATCATTCATATACCCTTATAACTACCATACATATGCCCTTATAAGTACCATAAATGCCCATATAAGTACCCATTCATATGCCAATATAGGTACCATACAAATGCCTTTATAAGTAGCATACATATGCCCAAATACGCACCATTCATAGTAGTCTCTAAATACATGAGGAATATAGATATAATGTTATTTTGATTATCCATTTATTATTTATCTCAATTTAGATCATTATTACATTTTTTACAATTGATTTTCCTTAGTAATTTGTTGAGAAAACACGATGATATTTTTTATATTTGAGGTGGCTGTATCTCAGTAAATATGGCTGTATAGGCGTTAATATTTAAAATTAGCAAAGAAAGACTTTAAAGAAAGAAAGGTAAATTGCTGTGGTAAACACAATGGTACCATTTTCAAAACGATTCTATGGCTGGTTTTGATTTTGAGTTTTGTGAAAAATGACGATTTCGCCAGGGCTCGGATTCTTTGCAGGCGGCGGGCTGTATGTACCCCATCTTTGTCTTCGTCCGCTGGTCAAGTTTGTATTACTTGATTTAATCATTGTCTATCTTCTATATCTATAAAATACGGATGACTGTCTGTGTAAGGTAAAAGGTACGTAAGTACCATAGAGGTACTGTAAGTACATAAGTACCAAACACATACCCATAAAGGTACCAGCATACTCAATCCCATATAAGTGTCATACATATGCCCATATAAGAACAATACATATGCCCATTGAGGTACCATACAAAAGCTCTTATAAGTAACATACATATGCCGAAAAAGGTACTATACTTATGCCCTTATAAGAACAATACATATGTTCTTATTAGTATCATTCATATACCCTTATAACTACCATACATATGCCCTTATAAGTACCATAAATGCCCATATAAGTACCCATTCATATGCCAATATAGGTACCATACAAATGCCTTTATAAGTAGCATACATATGCCCATATACGCACCATGCATAGTAGTCTCTAAATACATGAGGAATATAGATATAATGTTATTTTGATTATCCATTTATTATTTAGCTCAATTTGATCATTATTACATTTTTTACAATTGATTTTCCTTAGTAATTTGTTGAGAAAACACGATGATATTTTTGATATTTGAGGTGGCTGTATCTCAGTAAATATGGCTGTATAGGCGTTAATATTTTAAATTAGCAAAGAAAGACTTTACTAGAAAGAAAGGTAAATTGCTGTGGTAAACACAATGGTACCATTTTCAAAACGATTCTATGGCTGGTTTTGATTTTGAGTTTTGTGAAAAATGACTGATTTCGCCAGGGCTCGGATTCTTTGCAGGCGGCGGGCTGTATGTACCCCATCTTTGTCTTCGTCCGCTGGTCAAGTTTATATTACTTGATTTAATCATTGTCTATCTTCTATATCTATAAAATACGGATGACTGTCTGTGTAAGGTAAAAGGTACGTAAGTACCATAGAGGTACGTAAGTACATAAGTACCAAACACATACCCATAAAGGAACCACCATACTCAATCCCATATAAGTGTCATACATATGCCCATATAAGAACAATACATATGCCCACTGAGGTACCATACAAAAGCTCTTATAAGTAACATACATATGCCGAAAAAGGTACCATACTTATGCCCTTACAAGAACAATACATATGTTCTTATAAGTATCATACATATACCCTTATAACTACCATACTATGCCCTTATAAGTACCATAAATGCCCATATAAGTACCCATTCATATGCCAATACAGGTACCATACAAATGCCTTTATAAGTAGCATACATATGCCCATATACGCACCATGCATAGTAGTCTCTAAATACATGAGGAATATAGATATAATGTTATTTTGATTATCCATTTATTATTTAGCTCAATTTGATCATTATTACATATTTTACAATTGATTTTCCTTAGTAATTTGTTGAGAAAACACGATGATATTTTTGATATTTGAGGTGGCTGTATCTCAGTAAATATGGCTGTATAGGCGTTAATATTTAAAATTAGCATAGAAAGACTTTACAGAGAGAAAGGTAAATTGCTGTGGTAAACACAATGGTACCATTTACAAAACGATTCTATGGCTGGTTTTGATTTTGAGTTTTGAGAAAAATGACGATTTCGCCAGGGCTCGGATTCTTTGCAGGCGGCGGGATGTATGTACCCCATCTTTGTCTTCGTCCGCTGGTCAAGTTTTTATTACTTGATTTAATCATTGTCTATCTTCTATATCTATAAAATACGGATGACTGTCTGTGTATGGTAAAAGGTACGTAAGTACCATAGAGGTACGTAAGTACATAAGTACCAAACACATACCCATAAAGGTACCAGCATACTCAATCCCATATAAGTGTCATACATATGCCCATATAAGAACAATACATATGCCCATTGAGGTACCATACAAAAGCTCTTATAAGTAACATACATATGCCGAAAAAGGTACTATACTTATGCCCTTATAAGAACAATACATATGTTCTTATAAGTATCATACATATACCCTTATAACTACCATACATATGCCCTTATAAGTACCATAAATGCCCATATAAGTACCCATTCATATGCCAATATAGGTACCATACAAATGCCTTTATAAGTAGCATACATATGCCCAAATACGCACCATGCATAGTAGTCTCTAAATACATGAGGAATATAGATATAATGTTATTTTGATTAGCCATTTATTATTTAGCTCAATTTGATCATTATTACATTTTTTACAATTGATTTTCCTTAGTAATTTGTTGAGAAAACACGATGATATTTTTGATATTTGAGGTGGCTGTATCTCAGTAAATATGGCTGTATAGGCGTTAATATTTAAAATTAGCAAAGAAAGACTTTACAGAAAGAAAGGTAAATTGCTGTGTTAAACACAATGGTACCATTTTCACAACGATTCTATGGCTGGTTTTGATTTTGAGTTTTGTGAAAGATGACGATTTCGACAGGGCTCGGATTCTTTGCAGGCGGCGGGCTGTATGTACCCCATCTTTGTCTTCGTCCGCTGGTCAAGTTTTTGTTACTTGATTTAATCATTGTCTATCTTCTATATCTATAAAATACGGATGACTGTCTGTGTAAGGTAAAAGGTACGTAAGTACCATAGAGGTACGTAAGTACATAAGTACCAAACACATACCCATAAAGGTACCACCATACTCAATCCCATATAAGTGTCATACATATGCCCATATAAGAACAATACATATGCCCACTGAGGTACCATACAAAAGCTCTTATAAGTAACATACATATGCCGAAAAAGGTACCATACTTATGCCCTTATAAGAACAATACATATGTTCTTATAAGTATCATACATATACCCTTATAACTACCATACATATGCCCTTATAAGTACCATAAATGCCCATATAAGTACCCATTCATATGCCAATATAGGTACCATACAAATGCCTTTATAAGTAGCATACATATGCCCATATACGCACCATGCATAGTAGTCTCTAAATACATGAGGAATATAGATATAATGTTATTTTGATTATCCATTTATTATTTAGCTCAATTTGATCATTATTACATTTTTTACAATTGATTTTCCTTAGTAATTTGTTGAGAAAACACGATGATATTTTTGATATTTGAGGTGGCTGTATCTCAGTAAATATGGCTGTATAGGCGTTAATATTTAAAATTAGCAAAGAAAGACTTTACAGAAAGAAAGGTAAATTGCTGTGGTAAACACAATGGTACCATTTTCAAAACGATTCTATGGCTGGTTTTGATTTTGAGTTTTGTGAAAAATGACGATTTCGCCAGGGCTCGGATTCTTTGCAGGCGGCGGGCTGTATGTACCCCATCTTTGTCTTCGTCCGCTGGTCAAGTTTTTATTACTTGATTTAATCATTGTCTATCTTCTATATCTATAAAATACGGATGACTGTCTGTGTAAGGTAAAAGGTACGTAAGTACCATAGAGGTACGTAAGTACATAAGTACCAAACACATACCCATAAAGGTACCACCATACTCAATCCCATATAAGTGTCATACATATGCCCATATAAGAACAATACATATGCCCATTGAGGTACCATACAAAAGCTCTTATAAGTAACATACATATGCCGAAAAAGGTACTATACTTATGCCCTTATAAGAACAATACATATGTTCTTATTAGTATCATTCATATACCCTTATAACTACCATACATATGCCCTTATAAGTACCATAAATGCCCATATAAGTACCCATTCATATGCCAATATAGGTACCATACAAATGCCTTTATAAGTAGCATACATATGCCCATATACGCACCATGCATAGTAGTCTCTAAATACATGAGGAATATAGATATAATGTTATTTTTAATTATCCATTTATTATTTAGCTCAATTTGATCATTATTACATTTTTTACAATTGATTTTCCTTAGTAATTTGTTGAGAAAACACGATGATATTTTTTATATTTGAGGTGGCTGTATCTCAGTAAATATGGCTGTATAGGCGTTAATATTTAAAATTAGCAAAGAAAGACTTTACAGAAAGAAAGGTAAATTGCTGTGGTAAACACAATGGTACCATTTTCAAAACGATTCTATGGCTGGTTTTGATTTTGAGTTTTGTGAAAAATGACGATTTCGCCAGGGCTCGGATTCTTTGCAGGCGGCGGGCTGTATGTACCCCATCTTTGTCTTCGTCCGCTGGTCAAGTTTTTATTACTTGATTTAATCATTGTCTATCTTCTATATCTATAAAATACGGATGACTGTCTGTGTAAGGTAAAAGGTACGTAAGTACCATAGAGGTATGTAAGTACATAAGTACCAAACACATACCCATAAAGGTACCACCATACTCAATCCCATATAAGTGTCATACATATGCCCATATAAGAACAATACATATGCCCATTGAGGTACCATACAAAAGCTCTTATAAGTAACATACATATGCCGAAAAAGGTACCATACTTATGCCCTTACAAGAACAATACATATGTTCTTATAAGTATCATACATATACCCTTATAACTACCATACTATGCCCTTATAAGTACCATAAATGCCCATATAAGTACCCATTCATATGCCAATACAGGTACCATACAAATGCCTTTATAAGTAGCATACATATGCCCATATACGCACCATGCATAGTAGTCTCTAAATACATGAGGAATATAGATATAATGTTATTTTGATTATCCATTTATTATTTAGCTCAATTTGATCATTATTACATTTTTTACAATTGATTTTCCTTAGTAATTTGTTGAGAAAACACGATGATATTTTTGATATTTGAGGTGGCTGTATCTCAGTAAATATGGCTGTATAGGCGTTAATATTTAAAATTAGCAAAGAAAGACTTTAAAGAAAGAAAGGTAAATTGCTGTGGTAAACACAATGGTACCATTTTCAAAACGATTCTATGGCTGGTTTTGATTTTGAGTTTTGTGAAAAATGATGATTTCGCCAGGGCTCGGATTCTTTGCAGGCGGCGGGCTGTATGTACCCCATCTTTGTCTTCGTCCGCTGGTCAAGTTTTTATTACTTGATTTAATCATTGTCTATCTTCTATATCTATAAAATACGGATGACTGTCTGTGTAAGGTAAAAGGTACGTAAGTACCATAGAGGTTTGTAAGTACATAAGTACCAAACACATACCCATAAAGGTACCACCATACTCAATCCCATATAAGTGTCATATATATGCCCATATAAGAACAATACATATGCCCATTGAGGTACCATACAAAAGCTCTTATAAGTAACATACATATGCCGAAAAAGGTACCATACTTATGCCCTTATAAGAACAATACATATGTTCTTATAAGTATCATACATATACCCTTATAACTACCATACATATGCCCTTATAGGTACCGTAAATGCCCATATAAGTACCCATTCACATGCCAATATAGGTACCATACAAATGCCTTTATAAGTAGCATACATATGCCCATATACGCACCATGCATAGTAGTCTCTAAATACATGAGGAATATAGATATAATGTTATTTTGATTATCCATTTATTATTTAGCTCAATTTCATCATTATTACATTTTTTACAATTGATTTTCCTTAGTAATTTGTTGAGAAAACACGATGATATTTTTGATATTTGAGGTGGCTCTATCTCAGTAAATATGGCTGTATAGGCGTTAATATTTTAAATTAGCAAAGAAAGACTTTACAGAAAGAAAGGTAAATTGCTGTGATAAACACAATGGTACCATTTTCACAACGATTCTATGGCTGGTTTTGATTTTGAGTTTTGTGAAAAATGACGATTTCGACAGGGCTCGGATTCTTTGCAGGCGGCGGGCTGTATGTACCCCATCTTTGTCTTCGTCCGCTGGTCAAGTTTTTATTACTTGATTTAATCATTGTCTATCTTCTATATCTATAAAATACGGACGACTGTCTGTGTAAGGTAAAAGGTACGTAAGTACCATAGAGGTACGTAAGTACATAATTACCAAACACATACCCATAAAGGAACCACCATACTCAATCCCATATAAGTGTCATACATATGCCCATATAAGAACAATACATATGCCCACTGAGGTACCATACAAAAGCTCTTATAAGTAACATACATATGCCGAAAAAGGTACCATACTTATGCCCTTATAAGAACAATACATATGTTCTTATAAGTATCATACATATACCCTTATAACTACCATACATATGCCCTTATAAGTACCATAAATGCCCATATAAGTACCCATTCATATGCCAATATAGGTACCATACAAATGCCTTTATAAGTAGCATACATATGCCCATATACGCACCATGCATAGTAGTCTCTAAATACATGAGGAATATAGATATAATGTTATTTTGATTATCCATTTATTATTTAGCTCAATTTGATCATTATTACATTTTTTACAATTGATTTTCCTTAGAAATTTGTTGAGAAAACACGATGATATTTTTGATATTTGAGGTGGCTGTATCTCAGTAAATATGGCTGTATAGGCGTTAATATTTAAAATTAGCAAAGAAAGACTTTACAGAAAGAAAGGTAAATTGCTGTGGTAAACACAATGGTACCATTTTCAAAACGATTCTATGGCTGGTTTTGATTTTGAGTTTTGTGAAAAATTACGATTTCGACAGGGCTCGGATTCTTTGCAGGCGGCGGGCTGTATGTACCCCATCTTTGTCTTCGTCCGCTGGTCAAGTTTTTGTTACTTGATTTAATCATTGTCTATCTTCTATATCTATAAAATACGGATGACTGTTTGTGTAAGGTAAAAGGTACGTAAGTACCATAGAGGTACGTAAGTACATAAGTACCAAACACATACCCATAAAGGTACCACCATACTCAATCCCATATAAGTGTCATACATATGCCCATATAAGAACAATACATATGCCCATTGAGGTACCATACAAAAGCTCTTATAAGTAACATACATATGCCGAAAAAGGTACTATACTTATGCTCTTATAAGAACAATACATATGTTCTTATTAGTATCATTCATATACCCTTATAACTACCATACATATGCCCTTATAAGTACCATAAATGCCCATATAAGTACCCATTCATATGCCAATATAGGTACCATACAAATGCCTTTATAAGTAGCACACATATGCCCATATACGCACCATGCATAGTAGTCTCTAAATACATGAGGAATATAGATATAATGTTATTTTTAATTATCCATTTATTATTTAGCTCAATTTGATCATTATTACATTTTTTACAATTGATTTTCCTTAGTAATTTGTTGAGAAAACACGATGATATTTTTGATATTTGAGGTGGCTCTATCTCAGTAAATATGGCTGTATAGGCGTTAATATTTTAAATTAGCAAAGAAAGACTTTACAGAAAGAAAAGTAAATTGCAGTGATAAACACAATGGTACCATTTTCACAACGATTCTATGGCTGGTTTTGATTTTGAGTTTTGTGAAAAATGACGATTTCGACAGGGCTCGGATTCTTTGCAGGCGGCGGGCTGTATGTACCCCATCTTTGTCTTCGTCCGCTGGTCAAGTTTTTATTACTTGATTTAATCATTGTCTATCTTCTATATCTATAAAATACGGACGACTGTCTGTGTAAGGTAAAAGGTACGTAAGTACCATAGAGGTACGTAAGTACCTCTATGGTACTTACGTAAGGTACCATGTAAGGTACCATTTTCACAACGATTCTATGGCTGGTTTTGATTTTGAGTTTTGTGAAAAATGACGATTTCGACAGGGCTCGGATTCTTTGCAGGCGGCGGGCTGTATGTACCCCATCTTTGTCTTCGTCCGCTGGTCAAGTTTTTATTACTTGATTTAATCATTGTCTATCTTCTATATCTATAAAATACGGACGACTGTCTGTGTAAGGTAAAAGGTACGTAAGTACCATAGAGGTACGTAAGTACATAATTACCAAACACATACCCATACAGGAACCACCATACTCAATCCCATATAAGTGTCATACATATGCCCATATAAGAACAATACATATGCCCACTGAGGTACCATACAAAAGCTCTTATAAGTAACATACATATGCCGAAAAAGGTACCATACTTATGCCCTTATAAGAACAATACATATGTTCTTATAAGTATCATACATATACCCTTATAACTACCATACATATGCCCTTATAAGTACCATAAATGCCCATATAAGTACCCATTCATATGCCAATATAGGTACCATACAAATGCCTTTATAAGTAGCATACATATGCCCATATACGCACCATGCATAGTAGTCTCTAAATACATGAGGAATATAGATATAATGTTATTTTGATTATCCATTTATTATTTAGCTCAATTTGATCTTTATTACATTTTTTACAATTGATTTTCCTTAGTAATTTGTTGAGAAAACACGATGATATTTTTGATATTTGAGGTGGCTGTATCTCAGTAAATATGGCTGTATAGGCGTTAATATTTAAAATTAGCAAAGAAAGACTTTAAAGAAAGAAAGGTAAATTGCTGTGGTAAACACAATGGTACCATTTTCAAAACGATTCTATGGCTGGTTTTGATTTTGAGTTTTGTGAAAAATGATGATTTCGCCAGGGCTCGGATTCTTTGCAGGCGGCGGGCTGTATGTACCCCATCTTTGTCTTCGTCCGCTGGTCAAGTTTTTATTACTTGATTTAATCATTGTCTATCTTCTATATCTATAAAATACGGATGACTGTCTGTGTAAGGTAAAAGGTACGTAAGTACCATAGAGGTATGTAAGTACATAAGTACCAAACACATACCCATAAAGGTACCACCATACTCAATCCCATATAAGTGTCATACATATGCCCATATAAGAACAATACATATGCCCATTGAGGTACCATACAAAAGCTCTTATAAGTAACATACATATGCCGAAAAAGGTACTATACTTATGCCCTTATAAGAACAATACATATGTTCTTATTAGTATCATTCATATACCCTTATAACTACCATACATATGCCCTTATAAGTACCATAAATGCCCATATAAGTACCCATTCATATGCCAATATAGGTACCATACAAATGCCTTTATAAGTAGCATACATATGCCCAAATACGCACCATTCATAGTAGTCTCTAAATACATGAGGAATATAGATATAATGTTATTTTGATTATCCATTTATTATTTAGCTCAATTTGATCATTATTACATTTTTTACAATTGATTTTCCTTAGTAATTTGTTGAGAAAACACGATGATATTTTTGATATTTGAGGTGGCTGTATCTCAGTAAATATGGCTGTATAGGCGTTAATATTTAAAATTAGCAAAGAAAGACTTTACAGAAAGAAAGGTAAATTGCTGTGGTAAACACAATGGTACCATTTTCAAAACGATTCTATGGCTGGTTTTGATTTTGAGTTTTGTGAAAAATGATGATTTCGCCAGGGCTCGGATTCTTTGCAGGCGGCGGGCTGTATGTACCCCATCTTTGTCTTCGTCCGCTGGTCAAGTTTTTATTACTTGATTTAATCATTGTCTATCTTCTATATCTATAAAATACGGATGACTGTCTGTGTAAGGTAAAAGGTACGTAAGTACCATAGAGGTATGTAAGTACATAAGTACCAAACACATACCCATAAAGGTACCACCATACTCAATCCCATATAAGTGTCATACATATGCCCATATAAGAACAATACATATGCCCATTGAGGTACCATACAAAAGCTCTTATAAGTAACATACATATGCCCAAAAAGGTACCATACTTATGCCCTTATAAGAACAATACTTATGTTCTTATAAGTATCATACATATACCCTTATAACTACAATACATATGCCCTTATAAGTACAATACATGCCCTTATATGTACCATTCATATGCCAATATAAGTACCATACAAATGCCTTTATAAGTAGCATACATATGCCCATATACGCACCATGCATAGTAGTCTCTAAATACATGAGGAATATAGATATAATGTTATTTTGATTATCCATTTATTATTTAGCTCAATTTGATCATTATTACATTTTTTACAATTGATTTTCCTTAGTAATTTGTTGAGAAAACACGATGATATTTTTGATATTTGAGGTGGCTGTATCTCAGTAAATATGGCTGTATAGGCGTTAATATTTAAAATTAGCATAGAAAGACTTTACAGAGAGAAAGGTAAATTGCTGTGGTAAACACAATGGTACCATTTACAAAACGATTCTATGGCTGGTTTTGATTTTGAGTTTTGAGAAAAATGACGATTTCGCCAGGGCTCGGATTCTTTGCAGGCGGCGGGCTGTATGTACCCCATCTTTGTCTTCGTCCGCTGGTCAAGTTTTTATTACTTGATTTAATCATTGTCTATCTTCTATATCTATAAAATACGGATGACTGTCTGTGCATGGTAAAAGGTACGTAAGTACCATAGAGGTACGTAAGTACATAAGTACCAAACACATACCTATAAAGGTACCAGCATACTCAATCCCATATAAGTGTCATACATATGCCCATATAAGAACAATACATATGCCCATTGAGGTACCATACAAAAGCTCTTATAAGTAACATACATATGCCGAAAAAGGTACTATACTTATGCCCTTATAAGAACAATACATATGTTCTTATTAGTATCATTCATATACCCTTATAACTACCATACATATGCCCTTATAAGTACCATAAATGCCCATATAAGTACCCATTCATATGCCAATATAGGTACCATACAAATGCCTTTATAAGTAGCATACATATGCCCAAATACGCACAATTCATAGTAGTCTCTAAATACATGAGGAATATAGATATAATGTTATTTTGATTATCCATTTATTATTTATCTCAATTAGATCATTATTACATTTTTTACAATTGATTTTCCTTAGTAATTTGTTGAGAAAACACGATGATATTTTTTATTTTTGAGGTGGCTGTATCTCAGTAAATATGGCTGTATAGGCGTTAATATTTAAAATTAGCAAAGAAAGACTTTAAAGAAAGAAAGGTAAATTGCTGTGGTAAACACAATGGTACCATTTTCAAAACGATTCTATGGCTGGTTTTGATTTTGAGTTTTGTGAAAAATGATGATTTCGCCAGGGCTCGGATTCTTTGCAGGCGGCGGGCTGTATGTACCCCATCTTTGTCTTCGTCCGCTGGTCAAGTTTGTATTACTTGATTTAATCATTGTCTATCTTCTATATCTATAAAATACGGATGACTGTCTGTGTAAGGTAAAAGGTACGTAAGTACCATAGAGGTATGTAAGTACATAAGTACCAAACACATACCCATAAAGGTACCAGCATACTCAATCCCATATAAGTGTCATACATATGCCCATATAAGAACAATACATATGCCCATTGAGGTACCATACAAAAGCTCTTATAAGTAACATACATATGCCGAAAAAGGTACCTATACTTATGCCCTTATAAGAACAATACATATGTTCTTATAGTATCATACATATACCCTTATAACTACCATACATATGCCCTTATAAGTACCATAAATGCCCATATAAGTACCCATTCATATGCCAATATAGGTACCATACAAATGCCTTTATAAGTAGCATACATATGCCCATATACGCACCATGCATAGTAGTCTCTAAATACATGAGGAATATAGATATAATGTTATTTTGATTATCCATTTATTATTTAGCTCAATTTGATCATTATTACATTTTTTACAATTGATTTTCCTTAGTAATTTGTTGAGAAAACACGATGATATTTTTGATATTTGAGGTGGCTGTATCTCAGTAAATATGGCTGTATAGGCGTTAATATTTTAAATTAGCAAAGAAAGACTTTACAGAAAGAAAGGTAAATTGCTGTGGTAAACACAATGGTACCATTTTCAAAACGATTCTATGGCTGGTTTTGATTTTGAGTTTTGTGAAAAATGACTGATTTCGCCAGGGCTCGGATTCTTTGCAGGCGGCGGGCTGTATGTACCCCATCTTTGTCTTCGTCCGCTGGTCAAGTTTATATTACTTGATTTAATCATTGTCTATCTTCTATATCTATAAAATACGGATGACTGTCTGTGTAAGGTAAAAGGTACGTAAGTACCATAGAGGTACGTAAGTACATAAGTACCAAACACATACCCATAAAGGTAACCACCATACTCAATCCCATATAAGTGTCATACATATGCCCATATAAGAACAATACATATGCCCACTTGAGGTACCATACAAAAGCTCTTATAAGTAACATACATATGCCGAAAAAGGTACCATACTTATGCCCTTACAAGAACAATACATATGTTCTTATAAGTATCATACATATACCCTTATAACTACCATACTATGCCCTTATAAGTACCATAAATGCCCATATAAGTACCCATTCATATGCCAATATAGGTACCATACAAATGCCTTTATAAGTAGCATACATATGCCCATATACGCACCATGCATAGTAGTCTCTAAATACATGAGGAATATAGATATAATGTTATTTTGATTATCCATTTATTATTTAGCTCAATTTGATCATTATTACATATTTTACAATTGATTTTCCTTAGTAATTTGTTGAGAAAACACGATGATATTTTTTATATTTGAGGTGGCTGTATCTCAGTAAATATGGCTGTATAGGCGTTAATATTTAAAATTAGCATAGAAAGACTTTACAGAGAGAAAGGTAAATTGCTGTGGTAAACACAATGGTACCATTTACAAAACGATTCTATGGCTGGTTTTGATTTTGAGTTTTGAGAAAAATGACGATTTCGCCAGGGCTCGGATTCTTTGCAGGCGGCGGGATGTATGTACCCCATCTTTGTCTTCGTCTGCTGGTCAAGTTTTTATTACTTGATTTAATCATTGTCTATCTTCTATATCTATAAAATACGGATGACTGTCTGTGTCATGGTAAAAGGTACGTAAGTACCATAGAGGTACGCTAAGTACATAAGTACCAAACACATACCCATAAAGGTACCAGCATACTCAATCCCATATAAGTGTCATACATATGCCCATATAAGAACAATACATATGCCCATTGAGGTACCATACAAAAGCTCTTATAAGTAACATACATATGCCGAAAAAGGTACTATACTTATGCCCTTATAAGAACAATACATATGTTCTTATTAGTATCATTCATATACCCTTATAACTACCATACATATGCCCTTATAAGTACCATAAATGCCCATATAAGTACCCATTCATATGCCAATATAGGTACCATACAAATGCCTTTATAAGTAGCATACATATGCCCAAATACGCACCATTCATAGTAGTCTCTAAATACATGAGGAATATAGATATAATGTTATTTTGATTATCCATTTATTATTTAGCTCAATTTGATCATTATTACATTTTTTACAATTGATTTTCCTTAGTAATTTGTTGAGAAAACACGATGATATTTTTGATATTTGAGGTGGCTGTATCTCAGTAAATATGGCTGTATAGGCGTTAATATTTAAAATTAGCAAAGAAAGACTTTACAGAAAGAAAGGTAAATTGCTGTGGTAAACACAATGGTACCATTTTCACAACGATTCTATGGCTGGTTTTGATTTTGAGTTTTGTGAAAGATGACGATTTCGACAGGGCTCGGATTCTTTGCAGGCGGCGGGCTGTATGTACCCCATCTTTGTCTTCGTCCGCTGGTCAAGTTTTTATTACTTGATTTAATCATTGTCTATCTTCTATATCTATAAAATACGGATGACTGTCTGTGTAAGGTAAAAGGTACGTAAGTACCATAGAGGTATGTAAGTACATAAGTACCAAACACATACCCATAAAGGTACCACCATACTCAATCCCATATAAGTGTCATACATATGCCCATATAAGAACAATACATATGCCCACTTGAGGTACCATACAAAAGCTCTTATAAGTAACATACATATGCCGAAAAAGGTACCATACTTATGCCCTTATAAGAACAATACATATGTTCTTATAAGTATCATACATATACCCTTATAACTACCATACATATGCCCTTATAAGTACCATAAATGCCCATATAAGTACCCATTCATATGCCAATATAGGTACCATACAAATGCCTTTATAAGTAGCATACATATGCCCATATACGCACCATGCATAGTAGTCTCTAAATACATGAGGAATATAGATATAATGTTATTTTGATTATCCATTTATTATTTAGCTCAATTTGATCATTATTACATTTTTTACAATTGATTTTCCTTAGTAATTTGTTGAGAAAACACGATGATATTTTTTATATTTGAGGTGGCTGTATCTCAGTAAATATGGCTGTATAGGCGTTAATATTTAAAATTAGCAAAGAAAGACTTTAAGAAAGAAAGGTAAATTGCTGTGGTAAACACAATGGTACCATTTTCAAAACGATTCTATGGCTGGTTTTGATTTTGAGTTTTGTGAAAAATGACGATTTCGCCAGGGCTCGGATTCTTTGCAGGCGGCGGGCTGTATGTACCCCATCTTTGTCTTCGTCCGCTGGTCAAGTTTTTATTACTTGATTTAATCATTGTCTATCTTCTATATCTATAAAATACGGATGACTGTCTGTGTAAGGTAAAAGGTACGTAAGTACCATAGAGGTACGTAAGTACATAAGTACCAAACACATACCCATAAAGGTACCACCATACTCAATCCCATATAAGTGTCATACATATGCCCATATAAGAACAATACATATGCCCATTGAGGTACCATACAAAAGCTCTTATAAGTAACATACATATGCCGAAAAAGGTACCATACTTATGCCCTTATAAGAACAATACATATGTTCTTATAAGTATCATACATATACCCTTATAACTACCATACATATGCCCTTATAAGTACCATAAATGCCCATATAAGTACCCATTCATATGCCAATATAGGTACCATACAAATGCCTTTATAAGTAGCATACATATGCCCATATACGCACCATGCATAGTAGTCTCTAAATACATGAGGAATATAGATATAATGTTATTTTGATTATCCATTTATTATTTAGCTCAATTTGATCATTATTACATTTTTTACAATTGATTTTCCTTAGTAATTTGTTGAGAAAACACGATGATATTTTTGATATTTGAGGTGGCTGTATCTCAGTAAATATGGCTGTATAGGCGTTAATATTTAAAATTAGCAAAGAAAGACTTTACAGAAAGAAAGGTAAATTGCTGTGGTAAACACAATGGTACCATTTTCAAAACGATTCTATGGCTGGTTTTGATTTTGAGTTTTGTGAAAAATGACGATTTCGCCAGGGCTCGGATTCTTTGCAGGCGGCGGGCTGTATGTACCCCATCTTTGTCTTCGTCCGCTGGTCAAGTTTTATTACTTGATTTAATCATTGTCTATCTTCTATATCTATAAAATACGGATGACTGTCTGTGTAAGGTAAAAGGTACGTAAGTACCATAGAGGTACTGTAAGTACATAAGTACCAAACACATACCCATAAAGGTACCACCATACTCAATCCCATATAAGTGTCATACATATGCCCATATAAGAACAATACATATGCCCATTGAGGTACCATACAAAAGCTCTTATAAGTAACATACATATGCCGAAAAAGGTACCATACTTATGCCCTTATAAGAACAATACATATGTTCTTATAAGTATCATACATATACCCTTATAACTACCATACATATGCCCTTATAAGTACCATAAATGCCCATATAAGTACCATTCATATGCCAATATAGGTACCATACAAATGCCTTTATAAGTAGCATACATATGCCCATATACGCACCATGCATAGTAGTCTCTAAATACATGAGGAATATAGATATAATGTTATTTTGATTATCCATTTATTATTTAGCTCAATTTGATCATTATTACATTTTTTACAATTGATTTTCCTTAGTAATTTGTTGAGAAAACACGATGATATTTTTGATATTTGAGGTGGCTGTATCTCAGTAAATATGGCTGTATAGGCGTTAATATTTAAAATTAGCAAAGAAAGACTTTACAGAAAGAAAGGTAAATTGCTGTGGTAAACACAATGGTACCATTTTCAAAACGATTCTATGGCTGGTTTTGATTTTGAGTTTTGTGAAAAATGACGATTTCGCCAGGGCTCGGATTCTTTGCAGGCGGCGGGCTGTATGTACCCCATCTTTGTCTTCGTCCGCTGGTCAAGTTTTTATTACTTGATTTAATCATTGTCTATCTTCTATATCTATAAAATACGGATGACTGTCTGTGTAAGGTAAAAGGTACGTAAGTACCATAGAGGTACGTAAGTACATAAGTACCAAACACATACCCATAAAGGTACCACCATACTCAATCCCATATAAGTGTCATACATATGCCCATATAAGAACAATACATATGCCCATTGAGGTACCATACAAAAGCTCTTATAAGTAACATACATATGCCGAAAAAGGTACCATACTTATGCCCTTATAAGAACAATACATATGTTCTTATAAGTATCATACATATACCCTTATAACTACCATACTATGCCCTTATAAGTACCATAAATGCCCATATAAGTACCCATTCATATGCCAATATAGGTACCATACAAATGCCTTTATAAGTAGCATACATATGCCCATATACGCACCATGCATAGTAGTCTCTAAATACATGAGGAATATAGATATAATGTTATTTTGATTATCCATTTATTATTTAGCTCAATTTGATCATTATTACATTTTTTACAATTGATTTTCCTTAGTAATTTGTTGAGAAAACACGATGATATTTTTGATATTTGAGGTGGCTGTATCTCAGTAAATATGGCTGTATAGGCGTTAATATTTAAAATTAGCAAAGAAAGACTTTAAGAAAGAAAGGTAAATTGCTGTGGTAAACACAATGGTACCATTTTCAAAACGATTCTATGGCTGGTTTTGATTTTGAGTTTTGTGAAAAATGACGATTTCGCCAGGGCTCGGATTCTTTGCAGGCGGCGGGCTGTATGTACCCCATCTTTGTCTTCGTCCGCTGGTCAAGTTTTATTACTTGATTTAATCATTGTCTATCTTCTATATCTATAAAATACGGATGACTGTCTGTGTAAGGTAAAAGGTACGTAAGTACCATAGAGGTACGTAAGTACATAAGTACCAAACACATACCCATAAAGGTACCACCATACTCAATCCCATATAAGTGTCATACATATGCCCATATAAGAACAATACATATGCCCATTGAGGTACCATACAAAAGCTCTTATAAGTAACATACATATGCCGAAAAAGGTACCATACTTATGCCCTTATAAGAACAATACATATGTTCTTATTAAGTATCATACATATACCCTTATAACTACCATACATATGCCCTTATAAGTACCATAAATGCCCATATAAGTACCCATTCATATGCCAATATAGGTACCATACAAATGCCTTTATAAGTAGCATACATATGCCCATATACGCACCATGCATAGTAGTCTCTAAATACATGAGGAATATAGATATAATGTTATTTTGATTATCCATTTATTATTTAGCTCAATTTGATCATTATTACATTTTTTACAATTGATTTTCCTTAGTAATTTGTTGAGAAAACACGATGATATTTTTGATATTTGAGGTGGCTGTATCTCAGTAAATATGGCTGTATAGGCGTTAATATTTAAATTAGCAAAGAAAGACTTTACAGAAAGAAAGGTAAATTGCTGTGGTAAACACAATGGTACCATTTTCAAAACGATTCTATGGCTGGTTTTGATTTTGAGTTTTGTGAAAAATGACGATTTCGACAGGGCTCGGATTCTTTGCAGGCGGCGGGCTGTATGTACCCCATCTTTGTCTTCGTCCGCTGGTCAAGTTTTTATTACTTGATTTAATCATTGTCTATCTTCTATATCTATAAAATACGGATGACTGTCTGTGTAAGGTAAAAGGTACGTAAGTACCATAGAGGTACGTAAGTACATAAGTACCAAACACATACCCATAAAGGTACCACCATACTCAATCCCATATAAGTGTCATACATATGCCCATATAAGAACAATACATATGCCCATTGAGGTACCATACAAAAGCTCTTATAAGTAACATACATATGCCGAAAAAGGTACCATACTTATGCCCTTACAAGAACAATACATATGTTCTTATAAGTATCATACATATACCCTTATAACTACCATACATATGCCCTTATAAGTACCATAAATGCCCATATAAGTACCCATTCATATGCCAATACAGGTACCATACAAATGCCTTTATAAGTAGCATACATATGCCCATATACGCACCATGCATAGTAGTCTCTAAATACATGAGGAATATAGATATAATGTTATTTTGATTATCCATTTATTATTTAGCTCAATTGATCATTATTACATTTTTTACAATTGATTTTCCTTAGTAATTATGTTGAGAAAACACGATGATATTTTTGATATTTGAGGTGGCTGTATCTCAGTAAATATGGCTGTATAGGCGTTAATATTTAAAATTAGCAAAGAAAGACTTTACAGAAAGAAAGGTAAATTGCTGTGGTAAACACAATGGTACCATTTTCAAAACGATTCTATGGCTGGTTTTGATTTTGAGTTTTGTGAAAAATGACGATTTTCGCCAGGGCTCGGATTCTTTGCAGGCGGCGGGCTGTATGTACCCCATCTTTGTCTTCGTCCGCTGGTCAAGTTTTTATTACTTGATTTAATCATTGTCTATCTTCTATATCTATAAAATACGGATGACTGTCTGTGTAAGGTAAAAGGTACGTAAGTACCATAGAGGTACGTAAGTACATAAGTACCAAACACATACCCATAAAGGAACCACCATACTCAATCCCATATAAGTGTCATACATATGCCCATATAAGAACAATACATATGCCCACTGAGGTACCATACAAAAGCTCTTATAAGTAACATACATATGCCGAAAAAGGTACCATACTTATGCCCTTACAAGAACAATACATATGTTCTTATAAGCATACATACC